>NW_027002368.1:0-6457 GCF_036934945.1 Oncorhynchus masou masou
AGTTTTTTCGATTGCTAAACGACAGTGGGCACAACTGGAGTCACATGTGCAAAACTCTAACTACAGTCTGCACTACCAACAGTCACCTGAGCTAAACAGTTCACATCACCTGCAAAACTCATTCCAAACAACACAACTCTTAACACATGGCTCAAACAACGTCCAGTGCAGCCAAACACTATGCAGACAACCCTCACTGAGATAACACACACTGTCACTCAGAACACACTGAGAGTAAAAACACTAGCATCAAACACCAATACAGAAAATACAAACTTTTCATCTTTTACAGTTTGAACAATTTCAGTTACTTCATACAAAGTAATATTTTCTTCAAGAAAAGAGTGACATTCTTTCACATGATTTTTATTTTTATTTTTAGAACATAACAATTCTTTAAGGTAAATTAAAATTAGCAGTTTGCTTCAATAGTCTGTAGTAATTTACGAAATTACAGAAATGAGAAAAAAAGTAGAAACTAAGTACATACTGTAATTCAAACAAATAATTGAGGGGCTAATCCTGCCTCTCTCTAGCATCAGGCCACAGGTTTTCTTCAACATCACATCTAATGTTTTCTTTGCCATGCACCTGGGAAGAACCTTCTGGAGTGCCTTATCCATTCCTGGCAGTCCTCTGGACTCGTGTCCTCACATCCGGGCCTGCATGGCTTCCAAAAGAGACATTTGGTCATGTGGGTGGTGACCAAACACCACTTTCCACCTCCAGGCAGAGAAAAACTCCTCTATTGGGTTGAGGAAGGGTGAATATGCAGGCAGGTACAAAACCATAAATCTGTGATGTGCTGCAAACCAATCTGTGACAGCTGCAGAGTGGTGAAAAGCAACGTTATCGCAAACTATGACAAAAACTTAGGCGTTTCTTACTGGCTCCCCCTGTTCTGCTGGCACTAGCTGAGCATAGAGCTGTTCTAGGAAAGCTATAAGCCTTTCTGTGTTGTATAGGCCAATGAGTGGTGTGTTGAGAAGCAAACCATCATTGGCCATTGCAGCACACATGATGATATGTCCCCCCCTTTGGCCTGGAACCTCCACAGTGGCCCTTTGACCTATAACATTCCTTCCTCTGCGCCGTGTTTTGGCAAGGTTAAATCCAGCTTCATCGATAAATACAAATGAATGTGGTCTTTCCAGTGCTTCCACCTCCATTACTCTCTGAAAAACAGTAAGTGCACAGTTTTACTGTAGAAATGCTAGTGTTTTTTTTACTGTAAATATTTTGTATAGCTGTGTACATAACCTCAGACGTCTTACCTGGACATATTGGTATCTTTGCTCTTTTACCCGTTCACTGTTTCTCTCGAACGGTACAGTGTATAACTGTTTCATTGTAACTTGGTGATTCTTTAGGACTCGAGCAATAGTTGTTGTGCTGACAGAATTAACATTTTCAAATATATCATTATCAGCCAGCACTCTATCTTGAATCTCCCGCAGTTTTATTGCATTGTTGTCAACAACCATGTCAACAATAGCATTTTCCTGCACATCTGGAAATATTTTTCCTCTTCCCCCTGTTGGGGGCAGCCTTTGGGTCCTGTTGTAAAAATATATTTTACAGTCAAACTTACTGTAATATATATCTGTGTAAATATTCTATAATTGCAATACAAAATAGATTCCTGTAAAGTTTTCATTTACTGTAAGGATGTAACTCTCACCTGTTTGTATGATGGAAAATTCGATTACAGATGCCACTGTGGATCTTTGCAGATTGGGTTGCACCCTCAACCCTGCCTCTCTCAATGAGAGACCATGGTTCACGACATGGTCTATAAGTGTAGCCCTTATTTCATCTGAAATAACAGCTCTTTGTCTTCTTTGTCTTCCTCCACGCATCCGCCCTCTCCCTGCCACCCTTCTCCCTCCATGAACCCATCTTCCTTGTTCCATTTCCAAAATGAGTCTTTCTGAGCTCTACCTATATATACTGTAATATGTGTGTGTGTTCACTAACAAGTCTAAAACAAGACACCTGCTTAGCCTTTCAGCTGAAATTGCAATCAGCAGTGTTTGAAAGGCACAAGGCTGAAATCTATTCCGTTTTGAATGTGTGGTTCACAGTTTTGACAGCAGTGTGTTAGCATTTGAACAAAGTGCTGTAAATCCACAGTGTTGTGCAGGTTGTGGTTAAAGTCATGGGATAAGTGTATAGAGTTTTGAAAACTGTCTTCAAGCAATGAAAAACGAACTAGAGTTTGGTCCACATGAACTGCTGCTGTGCAGACTGTAGTTAGAGTTTTGCACATGTGACTCCAGTTGTGTCCACTGTCATTTAGCAATCGAAAAAAACTGTAATGGCATAATATATTCTAATTGTGTACAACCATCATCATCTTCAACAGCTCCTACCAAAAGCATCCCATGCACCGTTGTGGCAAGGCTGGGGAGACGTCTGGTTCGATAATTCAGTGGTGGTTTGTAGAGGGCGGTCTGATACTCCCTGTGAGCACTATGTCGTGTGGCGGTGGAACGTGACTCCTCCCCTTGTCTGCGTGGGACATGACTGAGGTCCTGCAGCGTACTACACACACACCGGCACACACTACGCCCACTGCAAGCAGACAACAAAGACCCTAAAAATAAACATGCCGTGCCATAATTCATACTACAGCTGGATCACATCGATACAGAGGGTGCATGCACAGTTGACATCAGTGCAACAATAATGTGTAACCAGAAAGTGACGCACTTTGTACATAACGTCCGAATCAATACAATGTTGTTAAAGCCAATGCTTCATTGCGGATATTCATGATTTACATCTTAAAAGCTCAGGAGCTACAGCTAAATAACCCTGTAACACTGGCAGGGTGAGTCATGTACTTAATAGAAATGCAATCCATAAATCTACATAGACTCTTATCCTCTCCCTCATCCACAGCAACAGCACAATACTGCAGCTAATTGCTTGAGGCAATGTAACATGCGACTGCTATCACTGCAGCGTCTGAGCGTTTGTATAAAGCATACTGAGGAGGCTTCTTCACTCTGCACTTTTTTGTGTGACACTGGTGACGCACGCATGCACACCCACCCACACACACACACACACACAGGGGGGCTGAGTTAGAGGGTAGGTATGGGTGGAGAGGTTGGATGTTGTGCTTGATTTTTATGCCAGTGGTGCTCAGATTGGGAAGGAGAGGGGAGAGAAGGGAGGGGTGATTTCCTCTTTAGTGCCACTCAGGCTTAACATGGATAGCTGGATTGACGGCTGGGGGGATGAAGGGTGGAGGGAGTGGGGCCCAGAGAGTTTCACTGAGCTGGGTGGACCTGGGCCAGTCAAGGGGGGTCCAAGCAGGTCCCTAGGGTGCCATTCATCTCACAGACAAGGAGCTAAGCCTCTCTGTGTGTGTGTGTGTGTGTGTGTGCGCATGTGCAACACCAGACAACCTCTCATACAGTGAAATTACAGAGTGATGTACCAGGGTGACCTCATAGTTATTCTGAATGGCTTGGGTGTATTGGTTTAATATATCAACCCATGTTGCAATGATGGGTCGCAAAATGGTAGGAAGGAGTTTTTGTAAATTATTGATGTAACTCCATATACAGTATCTAGTCCACAGGAGGTGGTGGCTGTAACTGGGGAGGACGGGCTTGTGGTAATGGCTGGAGTGGAGTAGGTGGAATGGTTTCAAATACATCAAATAAATGGTTTCTATGTTTGATGCCATTCCGTGTGCTCCGTTCAGCCATTATTCTGAGCCGTCCTCCCTCAACAGCCTCCTGTGATCTTTTTCGTATTGTTGTGTCATTGATTCTAGTCTAAAGACAGCATGTCAACTTACTGTGTCTGCTTCATGGTTTCAAAAGATCCATAGCAAAGCTCTCATATAGTGACATATAATAAAGCCTGTCTTCTGTGAATGAACACACTGTACATTACGTTTAGTCATTGTGAATCTGGTGTGGGATCGGCCATTACAATAACACAACAAACTCCTGAGTGATATTTAATTAAACAGGTGAAGATGGACGCGTCTATGACCTGTGACCTTGAGGTTATGTAACATCCATTAGCCATTCAAGGACACAGGCATCTATCCATGACTCTGAATGCGTGGGTCAGACCATTAGCAACTGATGTAAGGGATCTGGAAAAAATGCAAATGTTGAATATAAATCAACATAATTAGATATTAAGTGTGGGTGGCAGACGTAGTTTGCATACAGATCATTCAAGAAGAACAACCGGACCATCATAATCCAGTATCTTATTTTTAGTGTGTGTTTGCCACTCCCTTTGCATCCTGAGTAAATCATTTCTCCAAAGGGTTTATCATATCAGGAGGTAGAGGAGTTATTTATACTGACAGCTACGGCAGAGAGACAGAGAAAGAGGCTATTATCAGCTGTGGGGCTAAAAAACATATTGGCTGTTTACCAAAGGGGTCTTGGATTGAATTTCAATTGACCAGGGTGATGTGTGTGTGTGTGTGTGTGTGTGTGTGTGTGTGTGTGTGTGTGTGTGTGTGTGTGTGTGTGTGTGTGTGTGTGTGTGTGTGTGTGTGTGTGTGTGTATGTGTGTGTGTGTGTGTGTGTGTGTATGTGTGTGCGTGTGTGTGTGCGTGTGCGTGCATACACTAATCTTTGTATTACTCAAATAGTATACTTAGAATGAGTTAACCATAAAGAAACGGCATAGAAAAGATATTCACTCAGTTGTCCCACACCACCTTGAATAGGTAGGGTTTCAATGGGAATAGTCCAGATATTGAACCTATTAGGGTTGCTTAGCCATAGTAAGATGAGCTCCCTCAGGTTTGTAACAAGGCTTCCTGGCAGCTATGACTTTATTTTTTACTATCTTTACTATCTGTTCACAAACAGTCTCGGGGCGTTGGAGGCTTTTCACAACCAGAGAGGAGCTCCTTCACCACATTTGAAGGAATAGGAGAAAGAGTCTTTGCCTGATAGTTGATGTTATCGATGCACTAATTTGGCTTACTTTTCAGGAACAATGTGCCCCCCGAAGATTTGCCAGCCTCCGTTCAGCGGAGGTGATGAAAGATGAATAATACATGGAATGTATCTCTGGCGTTAATCATGAAGATTGCACGCACCCCTCCGCACCCCCTCCGCACCCCCTCCACCCCCTCTACACCCCCCTCTCCCCAGCTCCAAGCAGCCGTCCTAGCAGGGAGGAGGTGAGAGAGAGAAGTCAATGTAATTGCCCATGCTCAATTCAGTTCTGCTCGTTTAGAAAAGCATTACAATAGAGCACGAAAGTTCCCCCCTGATGCCGGATTTACCTTTGATGCTGAGTTTTCCTTGACAGCCTTACCCAAATGAGGTAAAAATGAGCCGATATGTCAAATATTAGACAGAAAGACTGTGTGTGTGTACAAGATAGAGGTAAGGGTAGAGATTTTTTTTAAAGAAAGCATGTGTGTCTGAGAGAGAGAGAGAGAGACTGTGCTGCTGCATTTCACCTCTAATGGGGATCTGTATGCGCAGATCGGACCTTGCTGGTAGGTTGATAGGGCCTCTCCAATGGCCGGCTAAGAGAAGTAATTACTCTCCATTTAACACAATCTACCCTGCTCCTGGTGGATTTAAAAAAAAACAATTCCAGATAACACCTGTTTCCCCCTCTAAAAACCAATACCGGAGATCCATGTTGAGATCTCAATCCATCAGAACCTTTTTTTGGACAGAACGACACTGCTGTGATATTAATTAAGCTGCTTTTTACTGGGAGAGGATACAAGCCTGAGTTGGTTGTCTATCACCCTTGTGAATGTAAAGCAGCACTGAGGGACATATCGAACCTCCATCATTATCTAGTGGCAAGAAGGGGCCTCAGTCAAGGTGTCATCAATACCCCATCTCATAGGAGGAGGGAGCAGAGAAGAGCTAAGAAAATTGACCTTGGTTTCTGGAGGAAGCTAATCAATTCAAGTGACAGTGTCAAACAGAAGGGCCTCAGTTGTATGAGATGAATGATCTTAAATACACAAATGGTGCTGTTCAAATGTGTCAGGGTTTACCAGAATTGGACCCAGAAGCACACCAGGACAAGGAGAGTAGGAAGAAGGTGAGTATTTATTTACAAGTGAATGTGAATGGGTAGATATATCCAGGTGGCATAGCGGGCAGCGGTGGTGAGTTGATGGGAGTAAACAGGTGGATCCAATGGGGTAGCGGAATTCTCCGACGACCAGGCGGGAATGGGGTAAATCCGGGTGAGTAACTGAAGACAGAACAAACGGAGGTAAGTTTAAGGCAAGCAATACGTAAAAAACAACAAAACAAATTCTATCCAACTTGAGGCTGATACTATGGCATACTGTTCATGGCTAACGATCCGGCAGGGAATGGATGTCAGGTCCGGGCTTATGAAGAGGAGAGATGATGATCAGGACCAGGTGTGTAGATAGCTGATGGGATACTGGTGCGGGTAATCAGAACTCCCAACTGGCTACATTGCC
>NW_027002369.1:0-6456 GCF_036934945.1 Oncorhynchus masou masou
CAAATCTCGTTGTCAAATTGACTGGAGACAGCAAATCTCGATTTGTCAAATTGACTATAGCCAGCAAATCTCTTGTCAAATTGACTGGAGGCCAGCACATCTCTTGTCAAATTGACTGGAGACAGCAAATCTCGTTGTCAAATTGACTGGAGCCAGCAAATCTCGTTTGTCAAATAGACTATAGCCAGCAAATCTCTTGTCAAATTGACTGAGGCCAGCAAATCTCTTGTCAAATTGACTGAGGCGTAAATCTCTTGTCAAATTGACTATAGCCAGCAAATCTCTTGTCAAATTGACTGGAGCCAGCAAATCTCGTTGTCAAATTGACTGGAGCCAGCAAATCTCGTTGTCAAATAGACTATAGCCAGCAAATATCTTGTCAAATTGACTGAGGCCAGCAAATCTCTTGTCAAATTGACTGGAGCCAGCAAATCTCTTGTCAAATTGACTATAGCCAGCAAATCTCTTGTCAAATTGACTATAGCCAGCAAATCTCTTGTCAAATTGACTATAGCCAGCAAATCACGTTGTCAAATTGACTGGAGCCAGCAAATCTCGTTGTCAAATTGACTGAGGCCAGCACATCTCTTGTCAAATTGACTGGAGACAGCAAATCTCGTTGTCAAATTGACTGGAGCCAGCAAATCTCGTTGTCAAATTGACTATAGCCAGCAAATCTCTTGTCAAATTGACTGAGGGCAAATCTCTTTGTCAAATTGACTGGGCCAGCAAATCTCTTGTCAAATTGACTGGAGCCAGCAAATCTAGATTGTCAAATTGACTGGAGCCAGCAAATCTCGTTGTCAAATAGACTATAGCCAGCAAATCTCTTGTCAAATTGACTGAGGCCAGCAAATCTCTTGTCAAATTGACTATAGCCAGCAAATCTCTTGTCAAATTGACTGGAGCCAGCAAATCTCGTTGTCAAATTGACTGGAGACAGCAAATCTCTTGTCAAATTGACTATAGCCAGCAAATCTCGTTGTCAAATTGACTGGAGCCAGCAAATCTCGTTGTCAAATTGACTGGAGCCAGCAAATCTCTTGTCAAATTGACTATAGCCAGCAAAACCGTTGTCAAATTGACTATAGACAGCAAATCTCTTGTCAAATTGACTGGAGACAGCAAATCTCTTGTCAAATTGACTGGAGACGGCAAATCTCGTTGTCAAATTGACTGGAGACAGCAAATCTCGTTGTCAAATTGACTATAGCCAGCAAATCTCTTGTCAAATTGACTGAGGCCAGCACATCTCTTGTCAAATTGACTGGAGACAGCAAATCTCGTTGTCAAATTGACTGGAGCCAGCAAATCTCGTTGTCAAATAGACTATAGCCAGCAAATCTCTTGTCAAATTGACTGAGGCCAGCAAATCTCTTGTCAAATTGACTGAGGCAGCAAATCTCTTGTCAAATTGACTATAGCCAGCAAATCTCTTGTCAAATTGACTGGAGCCAGCAAATCTCGTTGTCAAATTGACTGGAGCCAGCAAATCTCGTTGTCAAATAGACTATAGCCAGCAAATATCTTGTCAAATTGACTGAGGCCAGCAAATCTCTTGTCAAATTGACTATAGCCAGCAAATCTCTTGTCAAATTGACTGGAGCCAGCAAATCTCGTTGTCAAATTGACTTGAGACAGCAAAATCTCTTGTCAAATTGACTATAGCCAGCAAATCTCTTGTCAAATTGACTATAGACAGCAAATCTCTTGTCAAATTGACGAGGCCAGAAAATCTCATTGTCAAATTGACTGGAGCCAGCAAATCTCTTGTCAAATTGACTGGGAGCCAGCAAATCTCTTGTCAAATTGACTATAGCCAGCAAATCTCTTGTCAAAATGACTATAGCCAGCAAATCCCTTGTCAAATTGACTATAGCCAACAAATCACGTTGTCAAATTGACCTCAGCCAGCAAATCTCGTTGTCAAATTGACTGAGGCCAGCACATCTCTTGTCAAATTGACTGGAGACAGCAAATCTCGTTGTCAAATTGACTGGAGCCAGCAAATCTCGTTGTCAAATAGACTATAGCCAGCAAATCTCTTGTCAAATTGACTGAGGCCAGCAAATCTCTTGTCAAATTGACTGGAGCCAGCAAATCTCTTGTCAAATTGACTGTAGCCAGCAAATCTCTTGTCAAATTGACTGAGGCCAGCAAATCTCTTGTCAAATTGACTATAGCCAGCAAATCTCTTGTCAAATTGACTGGAGCCAGCAAATCTCGTTGTCAAATTGACTGGAGACAGCAAATCTCTTGTCAAATTGACTATAGCCAGCAAATCTCGTTGTCAAATTGACTGGAGCCAGCAAATCTCGTTGTCAAATTGACTGGAGCCAGCAAATCTCTTGTCAAATTGACTATAGCCAGCAAAACCCTTGTCAAATTGACTATAGACAGCAAATCTCTTGTCAAATTGACTGGAGACAGCAAATCTCTTGTCAAATTGACTGGAGACGGCAAATCTCTTGTCAAATTGACTGAGGCCAGCAAATCTCTTGTCAAATTGACTAAGGCCAGCAAATCTCTTGTCAAATTGACTGGAGCCAGCAAATCTCTTGTCAAATTGACTGGAGACAGTAAATCTCGTTGTCAAATTGACTGGAGACAGCAAATCTCGTTGTCAAATTGACTGAGGCCAGCACATCTCTTGTCAAATTGACTATAGACAGCAAATCTCTTGTCAAATTAACTGGAGACAGCAAATCTCGTTGTCAAATTGACTGGAGCCAGCAAATCTCGTTGTCAAATTGACTATAGCCAGCAAATCTCTTGTCAAATTGACTGAGGCCAGCAAATATCTTTTCAAATTGACTACAGCCAGCAAATCTCTTGTCAAATTGACTGAGGCCAGCAAATCTCTTGTCAAATTGATTATAGTCAGCAAATCTCGTTGTCAAATTGACTGGAGCCAGCAAATCTCGTTGTCAAATTGACTGGAGCCAGCAAATCTCGTTGTCAAATAGACTATAGCCAGCAAATATCTTGTCAAATTGACTGAGGCCAGCAAATCTCTTGTCAAATTGACTGGAGCCAGCAAATCTCTTGTCAAATTGACTATAGCCAGCAAATCTCTTGTCAAATTGACTATAGCCAGCAAATCTCTTGTCAAATTGACTATAGCCAGCAAATCACGTTGTCAAATTGACTGGAGCCAGCAAATCTCGTTGTCAAATTGACTGAGGCCAGCACATCTCTTGTCAAATTGACTGGAGACAGCAAATCGTTGTCAAATTGACTGGAGCCAGCAAATCTCGTTGTCAAATTGACTATAGCCAGCAAATCTCTTGTCAAATTGACTGAGGCCAGCAAATCTCTTGTCAAATTGACTGGAGCCAGCAAATCTCTTGTCAAATTGACTGGAGCCAGCAAATCTCGTTGTCAAATTGACTGGAGCCAGCAAATCTCGTTGTCAAATAGACTATAGCCAGCAAATCTTGTCAAATTGACTGAGGCCAGCAAATCTCTTGTCAAATTGACTATAGCCAGCAAATCTCTTGTCAAATTGACTGGAGCCAGCAAATCTCGTTGTCAAATTGACTGGAGACAGCAAATCTCTTGTCAAATTGACTATAGCCAGTAAATCTCGTTGTCAAATTGACTGGAGCCAGCCAAATCTCGTTGTCAAATTGACTGAGCCAATAAATCTCTTGTCAAATTGACTATAGCCAACAAAACCGTTGTCAAATTGACTATAGACAGCAAATCTCTTGTCAAATTGACTGGAGACAGCAAATCTCTTGTCAAATTGACTGGAGACGGCAAATCTCGTTGTCAAATTGACTGGAGACAGCAAATCTCGTTGTCAAATTGACTATAGCCAGCAAATCTCTTGTCAAATTGACTGAGGCCAGCACATCTCTTGTCAAATTGACTGGAGACAGCAAATCTCGTTGTCAAATTGACTGGAGCCAGCAAATCTCGTTGTCAAATAGACTATAGCCAGCAAATCTCTTGTCAAATTGACTGAGGCCAGCAAATCTCTTGTCAAATTGACTGAGGCAGCAAATCTCTTGTCAAATTGACTATAGCCAGCAAATCTCTTGTCAAAATTGACTGGAGCCAGCAAATCTCGTTGTCAAATTGACTGGAGCCAGCAAATCTCGTTGTCAATAGACTATAGCCAGCAAATATCTTGTCAAATTGACTGAGGTCAGTGAAATCTCTTGTCAAATTGACTATAGCCAGCAAATCTCTTGTCAAATTGACTGGAGCCAGCAAATCTCGTTGTCAAATTGACTGGAGACAGCAAATCTCTTGTCAAATTGACTATAGCCAGCAAATCTCTTGTCAAATTGACTATAGACAGCAAATCTCTTGTCAAATTGACTGGAGACAGAAAATCTCATTGTCAAATTGACTGGAGCCAGCAAATCTCTTGTCAAATTGACTGGAGCCAGCAAATCTCTTGTCAAATTGACTATAGCCAGCAAATCTCTTGTCAAAATGACTATAGCCAGCAAATCCCTTGTCAAATTGACTATAGCCAACAAATCACGTTGTCAAATTGACCTCAGCCAGCAAATCTCGTTGTCAAATTGACTGAGGCCAGCACATCTCTTGTCAAATTGACTGGAGACAGCAAATCTCGTTGTCAAATTGACTGGAGCCAGCAAATCTCGTTGTCAAATAGACTATAGCCAGCAAATCTCTTGTCAAATTGACTGAGGCCAGCAAATCTCTTGTCAAATTGACTGGAGCCAGCAAATCTCTTGTCAAATTGACTGTAGCCGCAAATCTCTTGTCAAATTGACTGAGGCCAGCAAATCTCTTTGTCAAATTGACTATAGCCAGCAATCTCTTGTCAAATTGACTGGAGCCAGCAAATCTCGTTGTCAAATTGACTGAGACAGCAAATCTCTTGTCAAATTGACTATAGCCAGCAAATCTCGTTGTCAAATTGACTGGAGCCACCAAATCTCGTTGTCAAATTGACTGGAGCCAGCAAATCTCTTGTCAAATTGACTATAGCCAGCAAAACCCTTGTCAAATTGACTATAGACAGCAAATCTCTTGTCAAATTGACTGGAGACAGCAAATCTCTTGTCAAATTGACTGGAGACGGCAAATCTCTTGTCAAATTGACTGAGGCCAGCAAATCTCTTGTCAAATTGACTAAGGCCAGCAAATCTCTTGTCAAATTGACTGGAGCCAGCAAATCTCTTGTCAAATTGACTGGAGACAGTAAATCTCGTTGTCAAATTGACTGGAGACAGCAAATCTCGTTGTCAAATTGACTGAGGCCAGCACATCTCTTGTCAAATTGACTATAGACAGCAAATCTCTTGTCAAATTAACTGGAGACAGCAAATCTCGTTGTCAAATTGACTATAGCCAGCAAATCTCTTGTCAAATTGACTGAGGCCAGCAAATATCTTTTCAAATTGACTACAGCCAGCAAATCTCTTGTCAAATTGACTGAGGCCAGCAAATCTCTTGTCAAATTGATTATAGTCAGCAAATCTCGTTGTCAAATTGACTGGAGCCAGCAAATCTCGTTGTCAAATTGACTGGAGACAGCAAATCTCTTGTCAAATTGACTGGAGACAACAAATCTTGTCAAATTGACTGGAGCCAGCAAATCTCGTTGTCAAATTGACTGGAGACAGCAAATCTCTTGTCAAATTGACTATAGACAGCAAATCTCTTGTCAAATTGACTGGAGACAGAAAATCTCATTGTCAAATTGACTGGAGCCAGCAAATCTCTTGTCAAATTGACTGGAGCCAGCAAATCTCTTGTCAAATTGACTATAGCCAGCAAATCCCTTGTCAAATTGACTATAGCCAGCAAATCACGTTGTCAAATTGACTGGAGCCAGCAAATCTCGTTGTCAAATTGACTGAGGCCAGCACATCTCTTGTCAAATTGACTGGAGACAGCAAATCTCGTTGTCAAATTGACTGGAGCCAGCAAATCTCGTTGTCAAATAGACTATAGCCAGCAAATCTCTTGTCAAATTGACTGAGGCCAGCAAATCTCTTGTCAAATTGACTGGAGCCAGCAAATCTCTTGTCAAATTGACTGTAGCCAGCAAATCTCTTGTCAAATTGACTGAGGCCAGCAAATCTCTTGTCAAATTGACTATAGCCAGCAAATCTCTTGTCAAATTGACTGGAGCCAGCAAATCTCGTTGTCAAATTGACTGGAGGCAGCAAATCTCTTGTCAAATTGACTATAGCCAGCAAATCTCGTTGTCAAATTGACTGGAGCCAGCAAATCTAGATTTGTCAAATTGACTGGAGCCAGCAAATCTCTTGTCAAATTGACTATAGCCAGCAAAACCCTTGTCAAATTGACTATAGACAGCAAATCTCTTGTCAAATTGACTGGAGACAGCAAATCTCTTGTCAAATTGACTGGAGACGGCAAATCTCTTGTCAAATTGACTGAGGCCAACAAATCTCTTGTCAAATTGACTAAGGCCAGCAAATCTCTTGTCAAATTGACTGGAGC
>NW_027002370.1:0-6456 GCF_036934945.1 Oncorhynchus masou masou
CATATAACATCAAACCAAAAACGGAGATGATTTCAGCTGAGATATTGACAATTGCACACATGCCTCTATCACTCCAGTTGATGTTTAGCTAACGGTGACTAAAGTTAGCTGAAGTTTGTAGAGGCTGTTTAGAGAAAGCAGGGTTAGGATGTAAAAACAAGCCATACAGTCAAGTGATCTGGATACGCAATACACAACTTGAAACGTATTGAAGAATGAACTATTCCTTTACTAATTCAATATGGTCTTAACCTGGTAAGAGCAGCCAGTGATCGTTATCCCCACCTCCCAGCCTCTCAAAATTAAATACTAAAGAAAACATGGTTAGTGTTGACTTAGGAGTACTCATATGTTGCAGAGTCGGTAAAGCTCAAAGTGTCTGTGAGAGGCCACAAACATTATGTTTCAAACCTGACTGGAAAATATTGGCTTGCCATTGTGTGGTGAACCAGAGCTAATTAACATCAGAATAATTGCAATACTCCTTCTGGAATGAGGATTTAATGGAGTGCTCAGCCGATTGATGACTGACAAACAAAGGTTCTCTCGTCATTAAGAGAAAAACAAACACCGTCTACGGCTTCGCAGAATACACAGTGAAAAATTTAATGAAGACGCATTACAACTAATATTTGACAACAGGGTCGGTCCCGGTCTGTCATTTACATAAGCTTCCATATTAATAGGCTGTTAGTCAGCATACTGATTGAAGGAAGGTCGACTCCTGTCCGACTTTACAGAGCCTGAGAATAAACAGCAGGAGAGCGGAGAACAAGTTCAGCCAGGAGATGTTGAAGGTGAATGAAGAAAGGTGCTGGTGCAGGAGCTGGTAATCATAGCAGAGCAGCTGAGGGACACCACAGGCTCCAGAGTAAACTTGTTGACAAGTGCCATCCCCAATTACAGTCCCCATACACAGCCTGCTAATTAGTGCTAGTGTGTGTGTGTGGATCCCAGAGAGGCTGATATGTGGGCTAGCCACCTCAGGGACGCTGATAAATTGTGACACCAGAATAGAGCTCCACTACCTGACAGGGCCACATTTTCCACGGACCCCTCTGACAGTGCTAAGCGCTCCATTTTACATACATACACATAAGTATGCGGCTGGGCGTACACACAGTCTTGTACAGCTAACCATGTGGGGACACACAATTCAGTCCCATTCAAAATTATATTTTTCCTAACCCATATTCTTACCCTAAACCTAACCTTAACCCAAAAACCTAACCTAACCTAACCCAAGCTCCTAACCCTAACACTAACCCTAGCTCCTAACCCTTAATAACGTAATTCTAACCCTAACACTAATTCTAACCTGAACCCTAAACCCCCTAGAAATAGCATTTGACCGTGTGTGTGTGTAGGTCAAATGCTATTTCTAGGGGGTTTAGGGCTCAGGTTAGGAAAAATCTAATTTGGAATGGGACTGAATTGTGTGTCCCCACATGGTTAGCTGTACAAGACTGTGTGTACGCCCAGCCGCATACCTATGTGTATGTATGTAAAATGTCCCCAGTTGGTCAAATTTTTGTTTGTTTCCTACTCTTTTGGGGACGTCTGGTCCCAACAAGAATAGTTACACACACACACACACACACACACACACACACACACACACACACACACACACACACACACACACACACACACACACACACACACACACACACACACACACACACACACACACACACACACACACACACACACACACACTTTTGTACTCTCAGTATCTCCCATAATCAAACAGCCTATACACCCACAAACATCCTTTCAGATCTATACCTTCTCCCATTTGGGATGGCAGGTAGCCTAGTGGTTAGAGTGTTGGGCTAGTAACCAAAAGGTTGCTGGATCATATCCCTGAGCTAAAAACTAAAAAAGCTAAAAGCTGTTTTGCTGCTCAGGGGCAGAATGACCCCAGTAGGCTGTCATTGTAAATAAGAATTTGTTCTTAACTGACTTGTCTAGTTAAATAAAGGTTAAATATAAATAAATGTACACTAAAAAGCCCCAAACATATGTCACTCAGGGTTCTTTCCCCATCAGTTAGCCTTGACACTTTTGTTTACTGAGAGGAGACCTCAAACAAACCTGTCAGGATCCCAGGGAGGATATTAAGGGCCATCCGTCTTAACCAGGAGTCTTCCAGGAGAGAGACAGGCAATTAGCACTTCAGACGGTGCCCAGGCATGACTGTTGACACGGGCAGAAGAGACATGCTCAGCGGTGGCGGGTGCCATTCCTTCTGTGTGTGGTCAAAGAGAGCACGTTTCAGAAAGTCACATTGAGCGCTTGATGTAGGCAGTGACACGGCCGGCCTGCATCAATAAGGGGGACTTGAGGGAGGGCCTGGTGATGTGCTTGTCTGTTATCATTAGTCACTTGACTCTGGTGGCTCCTTCTCTCCCATACAGAGGGAGACTGACATCTGGCCTGTCTCCGAGGCTCAGTATGTGTCTGTGATAAACACACAGCTACTGTAGCATCAACACAAAGAATCAACCTTGGCATTGACAGGAGGACCATGTCTGGGGCATTTGTTTACATCCTTAAACATGTGTGGACACACCTACACACACACTGCGTAGGTGTCTTCCCTGTAGATACTCTTTACTTTCACACTGATACCCTGCTCCTGAGGATTTAGTTTGTCACACGATGCTTACAGTTGAAGGATTTACAGTATTTTACACCTTGCTAATACTGCCCTATTATCTATTTGCCTGCAGTCAAATCAGCCATGGCTAAAGTCAACGCGGCAGTGTGGGGAGACTGGAGAGACAGTCTTGTGAAGGTGGAGAGGTGACAATCTCCTCTCTCTCTCTCTCTTTGAGCGGCCCATGGTTTATGAGGTGTGACAAGAGGCAGACTGGGTCACTATTAGGGCCCTTGTCAGCTACTAAGATCTGGGGCTGAATGGCATGAAGGGTCTGTCATGGCAGCGGCCTAATGGCCATTCAACAGCCATGCACGTACAGGTTAACTAATTTAATAATGGGAATGTGCTGGCAGCCAAAGCAGCCTCCTGCACAAATCAGCATGGGCAGGAATGTTGTTCTGGCCATTTTAGCCCCACCAAATAGTTGTACATTCAACCTGGTTGCAGAGTTAAGCTTTAGTTTCCAGTCGATATACTGCTTCTCTGGCTAATGGCGATGGAGCTGGTCCAGGCCAGACACGCTGATAGGCTGCATAAGTCCTCATTATAACATGACAGGGATCAAATTTGAGGACTGTGTTTGGGAGTTTATTCAGGTGTCAGGTGTCTGAATAGTGTGGGTCAATATGTATAATGGACACAATGACTGGGCAGCCTTGATGTGCCAGTCATGGTTGAATTATAAAGAGCCAATGGGATATCGGACAGCAATAGTTCTGGGTAAAATTTGAATCTTACAATTCAGCCAATGAGGCATGAGTCATTTAAATAACTGCTCTGTCGTCATCCAGCAAAAACAAATTCAATTGATTGATAACTTGAAAAGGCCAAACTTTTGTCTTTATCTCTTACTGTTGAATTTAGTAATTCTTCTAACGTATTATCATAATCTACCTTTCTTTACCACATTTAAGAAAACTCTCTTTGGACTTGAGGGAGGGGTTTAAGGCAAGCCTCTTGTATAATGAAAGGTGAAATGAGTGGCGTGTTTGCATACCAGCTGATCATGAATTTTGATTACACACATGCATTAAGTTGTTATCAGAAATATTCAATGAAAATCTTGACTGTTGGGGATTGCGACAACCTGAGACACAATAAACGTGTTTGAAATTGGGTTGCAGACTTCTAGTGATTGCTTTGTCAGACAGGATTGGATTCCACCTCAAGCTGTGAGGAAAATACACTGAAATGTACAGAGAGGACTGTACTTAAATAACTCTTGAGGCAGTTGAAGCTTCATCACTGCATTTATAAGTTCTCTCCATTGGAGCAAAGGCAGCCATGCTTTATCACGAAATGACCCGAGAAGGGTTATAACGACACAGGGCGAGACCCAGATGCAGACACAGGAGGAAGATGGTTTGAGTGTCTGATATTTATTAAACAACAAGGGGCAGGCAAGAGGCAGGTCGAGGATAGGCAAATGTTCAGGTCAGAGTTCCAAACGGTACAGGGAGGCAGGCAGGCTCAAGGTCAGGGCAGGCTGAACGGTTAGGCAGACGGGATCAGAGTCAGGGCAGGCAAAAGGTCAAAACCAGGAGGACTAGAAAATCAAAGACAAGGATAAAAGCAGGAGCGCGGAAAAACACGCTGGTTGACTTGACAAGACAAACTGGCAACAGACAAACAGAGAACGCAGGAATAAATACCCTGGGAATAATGGGGAAAATGACTGACACCTGGAGGTGGGTGAAGACAATCACAATGACAGGTGAAACAGATCGGGGTGTGACAAGGGTGCCCGTTGTCTCACAGTGTGTCACATTCTGAACTTTATTTCCTGTTTTTTGTATTATTTAGTATGGTCAGGGCATGAGTTGGGGTACAGTCTATGTTTGTTTTTCATGATTTGGGCATTTTATAGCTGCCTTAGTATGGTTCTCAATCAGAGGCAGGTGTCATTAGGCCACTTGGATTGAGGAACTCATTTCCTAGGTACTAGCTTCAATGTGTGTTTTGTGGGGGATTGTTCCTGTCTCTGTGTTTGCACCAGATAGGGTCATTTAGAAGCCACATGTTTAGTTTGTTTTGGAGAATTTATCATGTAGTTTTTTTCTTTATTAAAGAACCATGAATAGAAACCACGCTGCATTTTGGTCTGCCTCTTCCAAGTAAAGAAAACCGCTACAGAATCACCCACCACAACAGACCAAGCGGCGTGGTAACGGGCAGCAGGAGCAGCGCGATAAAAACTTCTGGACTTGGGAAGAAACTGGACGGGAGAGGACCCTGGGCAAAACCAGGGAGTGTCGCCGTCCCAAGGTGCAGCAGGAGAAGTGGCAGCAGGAGCAGCGCAAGGAGGAATGGACATGGAGGACGAATTGATTGAAAGGACCCTGGGCACAGCCAGAGAATATTGCCGCCCCAAAGAAGAGCTGGAGGCGACAATGGGTGGAGAGGCGCTGGTATGAGGAGGCAGCACAGCAGGTGGATGTAAAGCCCGAGAGTCAGCCCCAAAATGTCTTGGTGAAGGCACAGAGGAAGTGTGGCGAAGCCAGGTAGGGACCTGCGCCAACTCCTGTGCTGCCGGGGGAAGAGAGACTGGGCAGCACCGTGTTGAGGTGTGGACACGGTGTCCCTAGGGTGTGCATAGGCCCGGTGCGGCACATACCAGCTCCTACAGATATCAGCCTTGCATACCAGCCTGCGCACAGTAACCCGAGCCCGTCTGCATAGCCCAGTGCGGCTATTCCACCTCCTCGCACTGGCAGGGCCACTGGAAGCATTCAACCAAGGTTGGGCAGGCTCGGTGCTCATAGCCCAGGCGGCTCTGCAACCACCCATCCGGTACCACCTCCGCGCACCAGCCCTCCGGTGGCAGCACCCTCACCAGGCTGTCTCTCCGTCTCATCCCTACAGGTGCTCCCGCCTATCCAGCACTGCTAGAGCCGTCCTCCTCTCCAGCGCTGCCAGGGCCTTCCTATCCAGCGTTGCCGGAGCTTCCCGTCTGCCCAGCGCCATCTGAGCTACCCATCTGCCCAGCGCCATCTGAGCTACCCGTCTGCCCAGTGCCATCTGAGCTACCCTTCTGCCCAGCGCCATCTGAGCTACCCGTCTGCCCAGCGCCGCCTGACCCACCCGTCTGCCCAGCGCCGCCTGACCCACCCGTCTGCCCAGCGCCGCCTGACCCACCCGTCTGCCCAGCGCCGCCAGTCTTCCCAGCGCCGCCAGTCTGCAAGGAGCCGCCAGTGCCGCCAGTCTGCAAGGAGCCGCCAGTGCCGCCAGTCTGCAAGGGGCCGCCAGTGCCGCCAGTCTGCCCAGCGCCGCCAGTGCCGCCAGTCTGCCCAGCGCCATCTGAGCTACCCGTCTGCCCAGCGCCGCCAGTGCCGCCAGTCTGCCCAGCGCCGCCAGTGCCGCCAGTCTGCAAGGAGCCGCCAGTGCCGCCAGTCAGCCAGGGGTCGCCAGTGCCGCCAGTCAGCCAGGGGCCGCCAGTGCCGCCAGTCAGCCAGGGGCCGCCAGTGCCGCCAGTCAGCCAGGGGCCGCCAGTGCCGCCAGTCAGCCAGGGGCCGCCAGTGCCGCCAGTCAGCCAGGGGCCGCCAGTCAGCCAGGGGCCGCCAGTCAGCCAGGGGCCGCCCCTCAGCCCAGAGGCGCCAGAGCCCCTCAGCCCAGAGGCGCCAGAGCCCCTCAGCCCAGAGGCGCCAGAGCCCCTCAGCCCAGAGGCGCCAGAGCCCCTCAGCCCAGAGCCCCTGCCCTTCTGTCCAGAGCTTCCGCCCCTCTGTCCCGAGCTGCCCCTCTGTCCAGTGGGGTCATTTAGTAGGGTCACCGTGGTTAGGAGGCCACGGAAGTGG
>NW_027002371.1:0-6456 GCF_036934945.1 Oncorhynchus masou masou
CCCAACACAAAACAGGCTACCTAAATATGGTTCCCAATCAGAGACAATGACTAACACCTGCCTCTGATTGAGAACCATATCAGGCCAAACATAGAAATAGACAGACCAGACACACAACATAGAATGCCCACCCAGCTCACGTCCTGACCAACACTAAAACAAGGAAAACACATACGAACGATGGTCAGAACGTGACAATGACCACTGGCCAATAACAGCCTGTTTAGGACTGAGGACCCACAATCTGCCCTGCAGTAGACCACAACTGATAATGTATATGATGATGCAGATCACAGCAAATACTCTACATCTGTCAAACTCAACTCTGGACCTCGAAGCCAGTTCAACTGCTTTTTAAATTGTTCCCTTCCAATCAGGGATTAATGCATAACTGAGAGCATCATGTTGGGCTGTATCACCGCCTGGTACGTCAACTGCACCTCCCACCACCACAGGGCTCTCCAGAGGGTGGTGCGGTCTGCCCAAAATATTACCAGGGTCACACTGCCTGCCCTACAGGACACCTACAGCACCTGACGTCACAGGAAGGCCAAAAGGATCATCAAGGACATCAACCACCCGAGCCACGGCCTGTTGACCCCACTCTCATCCAGAAGGCGAGGTCAGTACAGGTGCATCAAAGATGGACAGAGAGACTGAAAAACGGCTTCTATCTCAAGGCCATCAGACTGTTAAATAGCTATGACTAGCCGGCATCAACCTGTTTATGCAACCCGGCACCTTGGATGCTGTTGCCCTATATATACACTGCTCAAAAAAATAAAAGGAACACTTAACCTCTTGAAACTCCCCATCCCGGATCCGGGATCGTGACTAAAGCCTCAGGCTCATTAGCATAACGCAACGTTAACGATTTCTGAAAATCGCAAATAAAATTAAAATAATGCGTTTGCTCTCAAACTTAGCCTTTTCTTAACAACACTGTCATCTCAGATTTTCAAAATATGCTTTTGAACCATAGAAATGGACTAATTTGTGTAAGAGTATGCAAAGCTAGCATAGCATTTTGAGTAGCATTTAGCACGCAACATTTTCACAAAAACCAGATAACCAAAAAAATAAAATCATTAACTTTGAAGAGCTTCGGATGTTTTCAATGAGGAGACTCTCAGTTACATAGCAAATGTGCAGTTTTTCAAAAAATATTATTTGTGTAGGACAAATCGCTCCGTTTTGTTCACGTTTGGCTATGAAAAACCTGTATACAGTTATAGCCTGAAGCTCATTAGCATAATGTAACGTTAACGATTTCTGAAAATTGCAAATAAAATGAAAATAATGCATCTGCTCTCAAGCTTAGCCTTTTCTTAACAACACTGTCATCTCAGATTTTCAAAATATGCTTTTGAACCATAGAAATGGACTAATTTGTGTATGAGTATGCAAAGCTAGCATAGCATTTTGTGTAGCATGTAGCACGCAACATTTTCACAAAAGCCAGATAACCAAATAAATAAAATCATTTACCTTTGAAGAGCTTCTGATGTTTTCAATGAGGAGACTCTCAGTCACATGCCAAATGCGCAGTGTTTCCTGAAAGCGTCTGTGTGTAAGAGAAATCGTTCCGTTTTCTACATTGCGCCTGGCTACTGAAACGAACCGAAAATGCAGTCACCTACAACGTAAAACTTTTTCCGGATTAACTACATAATATCGACCGAAACATGGCAAACGTTGTTTGGAATCAGTCCTCAAGGTGTTTTTTCACATATCTCTTCATTGACATGCAGTTCGTGGAAGCTTGCTTTCCTCTCTGTATTCCTTGGAAAAATACTGGCAGGTGACTTTTGCGCACCAATTTCGGCGCAGGACACCGGGCGGACACGTGGTAAATGTGGTCTCTTATGGTCAATCTTCCAATGATCTGCCTACAAATACGTCACAATGCTGCAGACACCTTGGGGAAACGACAGAGAGGGTTGATTCATTCCTCTTGCGTTCACAGCCATATAAGGAGATCATGACAAACAGAGCCTCAAAAATCCTTGTCATTTCCTGGATGCCATCTCATCTTGGTTTTGCCTGAAGCTCACGTTAAAGGGCACGCACAGAGAAGATCTTTGTATTTCTGGACACGTCAGAGTGTTTTCTTTCGAACAGTAGCAATTATATGCATAGTCGAGCATCTTTTTGTGACAAAATATCTTGTTTAAAACGGGAACGTTTTTCATCCAAAAATGAAATTGCGCCCCTAGAGTTCCAAGAAGTTAAACAACACAATGTAACTCCAAGTCAATCACACTTCTGTGAAATCAAACTGTCCACTTAGGAAGCAACACTGATCGACAATAAATGTCACATGCTGTTGTGCAAATGGAATAGACAACAGGTGGAAATTATAGGCAATTAGCAAGACACCCCCAATAAAGGAGTGGTTCTGCAGGTGGTGACCACAGACCACTTCACAGTTCCTATGCTTCCTGGCTGATGTTTTTGTCACTTTTGAATGCTGGTGGTGCTTTCACTCTAGTGATAGCATGAGACGGAGTCTATAATCCACACAAGTGGCTCAGGTAGTGCAGCTCATTCAGGATGACACATCAATGCGAGCTGTGGCAAGAAGGTTTGCAGTGTCTGTCAGCGTAGTGTCCAGAGCATGGATGTGCTACCAGGAGACAGGCCAGTACATCAGGAGACGTGGAGGAGGCCGTAGGAGGGCAACAACCCAAAAGCAGGACCGCTACCTCTGCCTTTGTGCAAGGAGGAGCAGGAGGAGCACTGCCAGAGCCCTGCAAAATGACCTCCAGCAGGCCACAAATGTGCATGTGTCTGCTCAAATGGTCAGAAACAGACTCCATGAGGGTGGTATGAGGACCCGACTTCCACAGGTGGGGGTTCTGCTTACAGCCCAACACCGTGCAGGACGTTTGGCATTTGCCCGAGAACACCAAGATTGCAAATTCGCCACTGGCGCCCTGTGCTCTTCACAGATGAAAGCAGGTTCTCACTGAGCACATGTGACAGACGTGACATAGTCTGGAGACGCCATGGAGAACGTTCTGCTGCCTGCAACATCCTCCAGCATGACCGGTTTGGCGGTGGGTCAGTCATGGTGTGTGGTGGCATTCCTTTGGGGGGCCGCAAAACCCTGTATGTGCTCGCCAGAGGTAGCCTGACTGCCATTAGGTACCGAGATGAGATCCTCAGACCCCTTGTGAGACCATATGCTGGTGCGGTTGGCCCTGGGTTCCTCCTAATGCAAGACAATGCTAGACCTGAATTCAATTGAGCACATCTAGGACATCATGTCCTTCTCCATCCACCAACGCCACGTTGCACCACAGACTGTCCAGGAGTTGGCGAATGCTTTAGTCCAGGTCTTGGAGGAGATCCCTATGGAGACCATCCGCCACCTCATTAAGAGCATGCCCAGGGAGGTCATACAGGCACGTAGAGGCCACACACACTACTGAGCCTCATTTTGACTTGTTTTAAGGACATTACATCAAAGTTGGATCAGCCTGTAGTGTGGTTTTCCACTATAATTTTGAGTGTGACTCCAAATCCAGACCTCCATGGGTTGATAAATTTGATTTCCATTGATAATTTTTGTGTGATTTTGTTGTCAGCACGTTCAACTATGTAAAGAAAAAAGTATTTAATAAGAATATTTCATTCATTCAGATCTAGGATGTGTTATTTTAGTGTTCCCTTTATTTTTTTGAGCAGTGTATATTCGTTGAAGTTTACATACACTTAGGTTGGAGTCAATAAAACTAATTTTTCAACCACTCCACTAATTTCTTTTTAACAAACTATAGTTTTGTCCAGTCAGTTAGGACACCTACTTTGTGCATGACACAAGAAATTTTTCCAACAATTGTTTCCAGACAGATTAAGTCACTTATAATTCACTGTATCACATTTTCAGTGGGTCCGAAGTTTACATACACTAAGTTTACTGTATCTTTAAACAGCTTGGAAAATTCCAAAAACGGATGTCATGGCTTTAGAAGCTTCTGATAGGCTAATTGACATAAGTTGAGTCAATTGGAGGTGTACCTGTGGATGTATTTCAAGGCCTACCTTCAAATTCAGTGCTTCTTTTCTTGACATCATGGGAAAATCTAAAGAAATCAGCCAAGACCTCAGAAAAATAATTGTAGACCTCCTCAAGTCTGGTTCATCCTTGGGAGAAATGTTGAAATGCCTGAAGGTACCAAATTCATCTGTACAAACAATCATACGCAAGTATAAACACCATGGGACCATGCAGCCGTCACACCGCTCAAGAAAGAGACGCGTTCTGTCGCCTAGAGATGAAAGTACTTTGGTGCAAAAACTGCAAATCAATCCCAGAACAACAGCAAAGGACTTTGCATTTTTGGGTATCTGTACTTTACAATTTATATTTTTGACAACTTTTACTTCAGTACATTACGAATGAAAATACTATACATTTTACTCCATACCTTTTCCCTTACACGCAAAAAGTATTTCTTAAATGTCAGGAATTGTGAAACTGTGTTTAATTTAATGTATTTAAATGTATATGGCTAAGGTGTATTCAAACTTCTGACTTCAACTGCATACATACAGTATATATATATATATATATATATATATATATATATATATATATATATATATATATATATATATATATATATATGACTCTGAATCACTGGCCACTTTAATAATGGAATACTAGTCACTTTAAATTTTGTTAACATACTGTGTTACCCATCTCGTATTCTATTCTACAGTATTTTAGTCCATGCCACTCTGACATTGCTCAATCTAATTTTTATATATATCTTAATTCCATTCTTTAACTTTTAGATTTGTGTGAATTGTTAGATACCACTGCACTGTTGCAGCTAGGAACACAAGCATTTTGTTACAACCGCAATAACATCTGTTAAATATGTGAACAATAAAATGTGATTTGATTTAGACCCGGGACACCAGGTGTGTGCAATTAATGATCAGGTAACAGAACCAGCAGGCTGAAGATGCAGATCACAGCTGAAACTCTACATATGATGTTCATAGGCATCAAAGCCTGCATCATGAAACACATACACATATTGCATGAATTGAATCCCATTCCTCTAAAATAAGGACTGCAGAGCTACAAACCTGGAGCAACCTCAATTAACTAAATAAACACGCATAAGAATACACACACATATATATATATATATATACACACAGACTGTTTTTCCCAGCTTTTATTATGCAAATGAGACCTGCAAGGGATGGTTGTTAGCAGAAAAACATTATAGGTCGCCCATAAGTCACGGCTGTTTGAATTTGCAGCTTTACGGTGAAAACATCATGTCCTTACTTCCTTAAGGGAGATGTCTCGTCCTTTCATCCTATTTCCTGTGTGGTTATTGTCTTTCATTTCCATGGTTACAAGGTCTTGGTTCTTTGAGTTGTTTTGACAGTGTTTGAGACTGAAATTATCTATAGTGTTTGGAAAACCTTAGCATTGACTGTTTCCCTCCCACACATCATTGTGTTGGATCTGTGACTGTTTGCTTTTATCTGTAAAAGAAAAACAATCTCCGAACACTCCAGTTAGGGTGACATCATCGAGTCCAACTTGTGTAGGATGTGATGTTTACTTTATGTTTTGTTCTGGTGTGTGTGTGTGATTCTGTGCATGTGTCTGTGTGTGCACTCGTGTCAGTAGAGTACCTTTCCTGGTTTCTCACACTCGCAGCCACACTAATGACTATGGAACAGAAGTGGACATTGTTTCTTGGCAGAGGTGCAGAATGTTCTAGAAAGGGCTGATGTCCCATCTGTTCTGGTGTTTATAATTAGTGGTGAACACTGAGGGGGAAATTTATCCAATTTGACAAAACAGCAGTAGCAAACTGCATAGACTGGCCGGGCGCAGTGATTAGAAACCCTGCACAACCCTGCACAACAGAATGAATCATCCACAGTGTCTCCAGTAACAGTCGTTCACTCAATGAATGGAAAGCAGAAATGGAGAATGACACTGCAGAATTATCTGAGTGTCTTTTACCCAAAGAGTCATAGATACATGCAAACACACAAACACACACACACACATCCTTACAGTGCCTTGCGAAAGTATTCGGCCCCCTTGAACTTTGCGACCCTTTGCCACATTTCAGGCTTCAAACATAAAGATATAAAACTGTATTTTTTGTGAAGAATCAACAACAAGTGGGACACAATCATGAAGTGGAACGACATTTATTGGATATTTCAAACTTTTTTAACAAATCAAAAACGGAAAAATTGGGCGTGCAAAATTATTCAGCCCCCTTAACCTCTTGAAACTCTAGGGGCGCTATATCATTTTTGGATAAAAAGTGAGTGAACTTTTTTCCCATTCCTCCTTGCAAAACAGCTCGAGCTCAGTGAGGTTGGATGGAGAGCATTTGTGAACAGCAGTTTTCAGTTCTTTCCACAGATTCTCAATTGGATTCAGGTCTGGACTTTGACTTGGCC
>NW_027002372.1:0-6455 GCF_036934945.1 Oncorhynchus masou masou
TCCAGTACACCTGACTAACCTCCTAATGACTAGTCCAAGACACCTGACTAACCTCCTCATGACTAGTTCAATACACCTGACTAAATCTCCTAATGACTCGTCCAATACTTAACCTACTAATGACTAGTCCAGTACACCTGAATAACCTCCTAATGACTAGTCCAAGACACCTGACAACAACTCCTATTGACTAGTCCAAGACACATGACTAAATCACCTAACGACTAGTCCAAGACACCCGACTATCCTCGTAATGAATAGTCCAATACTTAAACTACTAAGGACTAGTCCAGTACACCTCAATAACCTCCTAATGACTAGTCCAAGACACCTGACTAACCTCCTAATGACTAGCCAATACTTATCCTACTAATGACTCGTCAAAGACACCTGAATAACCTCCGAATGACTAGTCCAAGACACCTGACTAAACCTCCTAATGACTAGTCCAAGACACCTGACTAACCTCCTAATGACTAGTCCAATACTTAACCTACTAATGACTAGTCCAGTACACCTGAATAACCTCCTAATGACTAGTCCAAGACATGTGACTAAATCTCCTAATGACTAGTCCAAGACACCTGACTAAACCTCCTAATGACTAATCCAAGACACCTGACTAACCTCCTAATGACTAGTCCAAGACACCTGACTAAACCTCCTAATGACTAGTCCAACACACCTGACTAAACCTCTAATGACTCGTCCAGGACAACTGACTAAACCTCCTAATGACTAGTCCAAGACACCTGACTAAACCTCTAATGACTGGAGTCAGGACAACTGACTAAACCTCTAATGACTAGTCCAAGACACCTGACTAACCTCCTAATGACTAGTCCAAGACGTGACTAACCTCCTAATGACTAGTCCAAGACACCTGACTAACCTCCTCATGACTAGTCCAATACACCTGAATAAATCTCCTAACGACTAGTACAAGACTTAACCTACTAGCACTAGTCCACACACCTGACTAAACCTCCTAATGACTAGTCAAGACACCTTACTAACCTCTAATGACTAGTCCAAGACACCTGACTAAACCTACTAATGACTTGTCCAACACACCTGACTAATCTCCTATTGACTAGTCCAAGACACCTGACTAACCTCCTCATGACTAGTCCAGTACACCTGACTAAATCTCCTAATGAATAGTCCAAGACTTAACCTCCTAATGACTAGTCCAAGACACCTGACTAACCTCCTAATGACTAGTCCAAGACACCTGACTAACCTCCTCATGACTAGTCCAATACACCTGACTAAATCTCCTAATGAATAGTCCAAGACTTAACCTCTAATGACTAGTCCAAGACACCTGACTAACCTCTAATGACTAGTCCAAGACACCTGACTAACCTCATATGACTAGTCCAATACACCTGACTAAATCTCCTAACGACTAGTACAAGACTTAACCTCCTAATGACTAGTCCAAGACACCTGACTAACCTCCTAATGACTAGTCCAAGACACCTGACTAAACCTCCTAATGAATAGTCCAACACACCTGACTAACCTCCTAATGACTAGTCCAAGACACCTGACTAACCTCCTAATGACTAGTCCAAGACTCCTGACTAACCCCTAATGACTAATCCAAGACACCTGACTAACCTCCTAATGACTAGTCAATACACCTGACTAAACCTCCTAACGACAAGTACAATACTTAACCTCCTAATGACTAGTCCAAGACACCTGACTAACCTCCTAATGACTAGTCAAGACACGTGACTAACCTCTAATGACTAGTCCAAGACACCTGACTAACCTCCTCTTATTTAGTCCAATACACCTGACTAAATCTCCTAATGACTCGTCCAAGACTTAACCTACTAACGACTAGTCCAACACACCTGACCCAAACCTCCTAATGACTGATCCAAGACACCTGACTAAATCTCCTAATGAATAGTCCAAGACTTAACCTCCTAATGACTAGTCCAAGACACCTGACTAACCTCCTAATGACTAGTCCAAGACACCTGACTAACCTCCTCATGACTAGTCCAATACATCTCCTGACTAAATCAACCTCCTAATGACTAGTCAAAGACTGACTAACCTCTAATGACTCCAAGACACGTGACTAACCTCCAAGACTACACATGACTAACCTCCTAATGACTAGTTCAAGACTTAACCTCCTAATGACTAGTCCAAGACACCTGACTAAACCTCCTAATGAATAGTCCAACACACCTGACTAACTCCTTAGTCCAAGACTGAGTCCTCCTAATGATTAGTCCAAGAAGACTATCCTCGTAATGAAGAGTCCAATACTTAAACTAATGACTAGTCCTACATGTTTAGTCCAATACTTAACACATACTAATGACTAGTCCAAGACACCCGACTATCCTCGTAATGAATAGTCCAATACTTAAACTACTAATGACTAGTCCAGTACACCTCAATAACCTCCTAATGACTAGTCCAAGACACCTGACTAACCTCCTAATGACTAGCCAATACTTATCCTACTAATGACTCGTCCAAGACACCTGAATAACCTCCTAATGACTAGTCCAAGACACCTGACTAAACCTCCTAATGACTAGTCCAAGACACCTGACTAACCTCCTAATGACTAGTCCAATACTTAACCTACTAATGACTAGTCCAGTACACCTGAATAACCTCCTAATGACTAGTCCAAGACATCTGACTAAATCTCCTAATGACTAGTCCAAGACACCTGACTAAACCTCCTAATGACTAATCCAAGACACCTGACTAACCTCCTAATGACTAGTCCAAGACACCTGACTAAACCTCCTAATGACTAGTCCAACACACCTGACTAAACCTCCTAATGACTCGTCCAGGACAACTGACTAAACCTCCTAATGACTAGTCCAAGACACCTGACTAAACCTCCTAATGACTCGTCCAGGACAACTGACTAAACCTCCTAATGACTAGTCCAAGACACCTGACTAACCTCCTAATGACTAGTCCAAGACACCTGACTAACCTCCTAATGACTAGTCCAACACACCTGACGAAACCTCCTAATGACTCATCCATGACAACTGACTTAACCTCCTAATGACTCGTCCAGGACACCTGACTTCACCTCCTCCAGAAATGACTTGCCAGTTTACTGCTCTATGACTAATTATAAAATGGACCGGTTTGAGTGAAAGTGAAAACTAAGGCTAGGCAAAGAAATTCCCAAATAGATTATGATTAAGTCCTGTCGTTAGACGTTACATTGGCACCGTCATACCTCCTAATGACTAGTCCAACACACCTGACTAAACCTCCTAATGACTCGTCCAGGACAACTGACTAAACCTCCTAATGACTAGTCCAAGACACCTGACTAACCTCCTAATGACTAGTCCAAGACACCTGACTAACCTCCTAATGATTAGTCCAATACTTAACCTACTAATGACTAGTCCAAGACACCTGAATAACCTCCTAATGACTAGTCCAAGACATCTGACTAACCTCCTAATGACGAGTCCAAAACACCTGACTAACCTCCTAATGACTAGTCCAAGACACCTGACTAACCTCCTAATGACTAGTCCAAGACACCTGACTAACCTCCTAACGACTCGTCCAACACACCTGACTAAACCTCCTAATGACTAGTCCAAGACACCTGACTAACCTCCTAATGACTAGTCCAATACACCTGACTAAACCTCCTAACGACAAGTACAAGACTTAACCTCCTAATGACTAGTCCAAGACACCTGACTAACCTCCTAATGACTAGTCCAAGACACGTGACTAACCTCCTAATGACTAGTCCAAGACACCTGACTAACCTCCTCATGACTAGTCCAAGACACCTGACTAACCCCTAATGACTAATCCAAGACACCTGACTAACCTCCTAATGAATAGTCCAATACAACTGACTAAACCTCCTAACGACAAGTAGAAGACTTAACCTCCTAATGACTAGTCCAAGACACCTGACTAACCCCCTAATGACTAGTCCAAGACACGTGACTAACCTCCAAATTACTAGTCCAAGACACCTGACTAACCTCCTCATGACTAGTCCAATACACGTGACTAACCTCCTAATGACTAGTCCAAGACACCTGAATAACCTCCTAATGACTAGCCCAAGACACCTGACTAAACCTCCTAATGACTCGTCCAGGACAACTGACTAAACCTCCTAATGACTAGTCCAACACACCTGACTAAACCTCCTAATGACTCGTCCAGGACAACTGACTAAACCTCCTAATGACTAGTCCAAGACACCTGACTAACCTCCTAATGACTAGTCCAAGACACCTGACTAACCTACTAATGACTAGTCCAAGACACCTGACTAACCTCCTAATGACTAGTCCAAGACACGTGACTAACCTCCTAATGACTAGTCCAAGACACCTGAATAACCTCCTAATGACTAGCCCAAGACACCTGACTAAACCTCCTAATGACTCGTCCAGGACAACTGACTAAACCTCCTAATGACTGGTCCAACACACCTGACTAAACCTCCTAATGACTCGTCCAGGACAACTGACTAAACCTCCTAATGACTAGTCCAAGACACCTGACTAACCTCCTAATGACTAGTCCAACACACCTGACGAAACCTCCTAATGACTCATCCATGACAACTGACTTAACCTCCTAATGACTCGTCCAGGACACCTGACTTCACCTCCTCCAGAAATGACTTGCCAGTTTACTGCTCTATGACTAATTATAAAATGGACCGGTTTGAGTGAAAGTGAAAACTAAGGCTAGGCAAAGATATTCCCAAAGAGATTATGATTAAGTCCTGTCGTTAGACGTTACATTGGCACCGTCATACTAGTCCAACATGACTAGTCCAACACACCTGACTAAACCTCCTAATGACTCGTCCAGGACAACTGACTAAACCTCCTAATGACTAGTCCAAGACACCTGACTAACCTCCTAATGACTAGTCCAAGACTCCCGACTAACCTCCTAATGATTAGTCCAATACTTAACCTACTAATGACTAGTCCAAGACACCTGAATAACCTCCTAATGACTAGTCCAAGACATCTGACTAACCTCCTAATGACGAGTCCAAAACACCTGACTAACCTCCTAATGACTAGTCCAAGACACCTGACTAACCTCCTAATGACTAGACCAAGACACCTGACTAAACCCCCTTATGACTAGTCCAAGACACCTGACTTAACCTCCAGTCCAAACACCTGACTAAACCTCCTGAGTCCGAACACATCCAATGCAACTGACTAACCTCCTAATGACTAGTCCAAGACACCTGACTAACCTCCTAATGACTAGTCCAAGACTCCTGACTAACCCCTAATGACTAATCCAAGACACCTGACTAACCTCCTAATGACTAGTCCAATACACCTGACTAAACCTCCTAACGACAAGTACAAGACTTAACCTCCTAATGACTAGTCCAAGACACCTGACTAACCTCCTAATGACTAGTCCAAGACACCTGACTAACCTCCTAATGACTAGTCCAAGACACCTGACTAACCTCCTCATGACTAGTCCAATACACCTGACTAAATCTCCTAATGACTAGTCCAAGACTTAACCTCCTAATGACTAGTCCAACACACCTGACTAAACCTCCTAATGACTAGTCCAAGACACCTGACTAAACCTCCTAATGACTATCCAAGACTTAACTCCATGACTAGTCCAAGACACTGACTAACCTCCTCATGACTAGTCCAAGACACCTGACTAAACCTCCTAATGATTAGTCCAATACTTAACCTACTAATGACTAGTCCAAGACACCTGACTAACCTCCTAATGACTAGTCCAAGACACCTGACTAACCTCCTATGACTAGTCCAAGACACCTGACTGAACCTCCTAACGACTAGTCCAATGACTTAACCTCCTAATGACTAGTCCAAGACACCTTGACTAACCTCCTAATGACTAGTCCAAGACACCTGACTAAACCTCCTTAATGACTAGTCCAAGACACCTGACTAACCTCCTAATGACTAGTCCAAGACACCTGACTAAACCACCTAATGACTAGTCCAACACACCTGACTAACCTCCTAATGACTAGTCCAAGACACCTGACTAACCTCCTAATGACTAGATCCAAGACACCTGACTAACCTCCTTATGACTAGTCCAATACACCTGACTAAACCTCCTAATGACTAGTCCAAGACCTGACTAACCTCCTAATGACTAGTCCAAGACACCTGACTAACCTCCTAATGACTAGTCCAACACACCTGACAAACTTCCTAATGACTAGTCCAACACACCTGACTAAACCTCCTAATGACTAGTCCAAGACACCTGACTAACCTCCTAATGACTAGTCCAAAACACCTGACTAAACCTCCTAATGACTAGTCCAAGACACCTGACTAACCTCCTAATGACTAGTCCAAGACACCTGACTAACCTCCTAATGACTAGTCCAAACACCTGACTAACCTCCTAATGACTAGTCCAAA
>NW_027002373.1:0-6455 GCF_036934945.1 Oncorhynchus masou masou
ATAATAGAATAAAAAATGAAAACTAAATACAGGCACAGACTGTGTGGACAATGATTTAAGACTGAGACTCTCTCCAGTACAACCCAACGTTGCAGAGTTATGTGCATCCTTTCAAGCACACCCTTCTCATTAACCTGTGGTGAGTTATTCACCATTACATATGAACAAATAAGGTTTTATATGTAAGATGGTTAAATAAAGAGCAAAATTATTGATTATTATTCTATTATTATTCGTGCCCTGGTTCTATAAGAGCTCTTTGTCACTTCCCACGAGCCGGGTTGTGATAAAAACTCACATTTATTAAACATAAGAATGAGTGTATCATATAGTGTGTGTGTGGCAGGCTTACAATGATGGCAAAACACAACATTTGAGAGTGCGCTGACCCTGGTACTAGAGGGGGTACAGCTGGAGGTTGAATGTTTGAAGTCACTGTTCCATCATGATGTAGTCCTATAATCTACGGTAAGACAGCCTGTTCCTCATCAGACAGTCACACACACTATGTTTAATGGGTACAGAATCACAATAGGACGATGGTCAATATCGCCCAACCTTAGAGTGCGTGTGTGTGGGTTTGTGTGTGGGTTTGTGTGTGTGTGTGTGTGTGTGTGTGTGTGTGTGTGCGTGTGTGTGTCCCTCATGAATCTAAACACCATCTCCCTCCCCAGACTGGTACACCAGGATGGAAGCCTGGCTGACATCACCATGCTCAGCATCTCTTCTGGAGAAGGAGTGATACGAGCAGACGACAAGAAGGAGAAGAAGGAGAAGGAGAAGGAGGGAACCCTGGTGGTGGTGATGCAGGAGAAAGATGGAGGGATGAAGCAGAAAGGAGGACTCCATCAGTCTATAGACTCAAGGCCAGTCATTCGGAAAGTCGTTTGAGTTGCATCAATCGCTCTATAAGTCGTTTGAGTCCAGTGCAGGGTCGGGGAGTGGGCCCCCGCAGTGTGGGAACTGAGCCAGATCCCTCCACAGAAAACACTACCTCAGGTACACAGAACACCGTCAGGGCGGCAGGTAGACTAGTGGTTAGAGGCAGGTAGACTAGTGGTTAGAGGCAGGTAGACTAGAGGTTAGAGGCAGGTAGACTAGTGGTTAGAGGCAGGTAGACTAGTGGTTAGAGGCAGGTAGACTAGTGGTTAGAGGCAGGTAGACTAGTGGTTAGAGGCAGGTAGACTAGTGGTTAGAGGCAGGTAGACTAGTGGTTAGAGGCAGGTAGACTAGTGGGGCAGGCAGGTAGACTAGTGGTTAGAGGCAGGTAGACTAGTGGTTAGAGGCAGGTAGACTAGTGGTTAGAGAGGCAGGTAGACTAGTGGTTAGAGGCAGGTAGACTAGTGGTGAGCGGCAGGTAGACTAGTGGTTAGAGGCAGGTAGACTAGTGGTTAGAGGCAGGTAGACTAGTGGTTAGAGGCAGGTAGACTAGTGGTTAGAGGCAGGTAGACTAGTGGTTAGAGGCAGGTAGACTAGTGGGGCGGCAGGTAGACTAGTGGTTAGAGGCAGGTAGACTAGTGGTTAGAGGCAGGTAGACTAGTGGTTAGAGGCAGGTAGACTAGTGGGGTTGCAGGTAGACTAGTGGTTAGAGGTAGAGGCGGCAGGGTAGACTAGTGGTTAGAGGGAGGTAGAGTGGGAGGCAGGTAGACTAGAGGTTAGGAGGCAGGTAGACTAGTGGTTAGAGGCAGGTTAGGTGGTTAGAGGAGGCAGGTAGACTAGTGGTTAGAGAGGTGGCAGGTAGACTAGTGGTTAGAGGGAGGTAGAGGAGGCAGGTAGACTAGTGGTTAGAGCAGGTAGACTAGGTAGGAGGCAGGTAGACTAGTGGTTAGAGGCAGGTGTAGAGGAGGCAGGTAGACTAGTGGTTAGAGAGGAGGTAGGTAGACTAGTGGTTAGAGGCAGGTAGGCTGGCAGGTAGAGGCAGGTAGACTAGTGGTTAGAGGCAGGTAGACTAGTGGTTAGAGGCAGGTAGACTAGTGGGTAGAGGCAGGTAGACTAGTGGTTAGAGCAGGTAGGCCTAGCCTAATGGTTGGTTAGAGGAGGCAGGTAGCCTAGTGGTTAGAGAGGCAGGTAGCCTAGTGGTTAGAGCCAGGTAGACTAGTGGTTAGAGAGGCAGGTAGCCTAGTGGTTAGAGCAGGTAGACTAGTGGTCAGAGAGGCAGGTAGACTAGTGGTTAGGAGTAGTAGTGGTTAGAGGCAGGTAGACTAGTGGTTAGGGAGAGGTGGGGACTAGTGGTTAGGAGCAGGTAGAGGGTGGGTTAGAGGCAGACTAGTGGTTAGGTTAGAGGTGGCAGGTAGACTAGTGGTTAGAGGCAGGTAGCATTTTCCCTAGTAGAGTTAGAGGAGGCAGGTAGACTAGTGGTTGGTGCAGGAGTAGTGGAGGAGGCAGGTAGCCTAGTGGTTAGAGAGGAGGAGGCAGGGGTTAGACTAGTGGTTAGAGTGTAGAGGAGGCAGGTAGACTAGTGGGTTAGGGAGGTAGCCTAGTGGTTAGGCCAGGTAGTCTAGTGGGTTAGAGCAGGTAGAGGTGGTTAGGAGCAGGGTTAGTGGTAGAGGAGGCAGGTAGCCTAGTGGTTAGAGTGTGAGGAGGACTAGTGGTTAGAGAGTAGCCCAGTGAGGAGGCAGGTAGACTAGTGGTTAGAGGCAGTAGTAGTGGGAGGCAGGTAGACTAGTGGTTAGAGCAGGTAGAGGTGGTTAGAGGCAGGTAGACTAGTGGTTAGAGCAGGTGGAGTGGGAGGCAGGTAGACTAGTGGTTAGGGCAGGTAGTAGTGGTTGGCAGGTAGACTAGTGGTTAGAGGCAGGTAGCCTAGTGGTTAGAGACAGGTAGCCTAGTGGTTAGAGGCAGGTAGACTAGTGGTTAGAGGCAGGTAGACTAGAGGTGGCAGGTGGACTAGTGGTTAGACAAGGAGGTTAGGTAGAGCAGGTAGACTAGTGGTTAGGAGGCAGGTAGACTAGTGGTTAGAGGCAGGTAGGCAGAGGTTAGAGAAAGGGTAGAGTAGAGGTTAGAGGCAGGTAGACTAGTGGAGAGTTAGAGGTGGCAGGTAGACTAGTGGTTAGAGGCAGGGAGACTAGTGGTTAGGAGGCTAGTGGTAGACTGTAGAGGTGGCAGGTAGACTACTGGTTAGAGGCAGGTAGACTGGCAGGTGGTTAGAGGCAGGTGGCAGGTAGACTAGAGGTTAGAGGTAGAGGAGGACTAGTGGTTAGGCAGGTAGACTAGGCGGCAGGTAGACTAGTGGTTAGAGTGTAGGAGGAGGCATTTTCCCTAGTGGTTAGAGGGAGGTAGACTAGTGGTTAGAGGGAGGTAGACTAGTGGTTAGAGGCAGGTAGACTAGTGGTAGAGGCAGGTAGACTAGTGGTGTAGAGGCAGGTAGCCTAGTGGTTAGAGGTAGACAAGAGGTTGGCAGGTAGCCTAGTGGTTAGAGTGTAGAGGAGGACTAGTTAGGTTAGAGGCAGGTAGACTAGTGGTTAGAAAGGTAGACTAGAGGTTAGAGGCAGGTAGACTAGAGGTTAGAGGAAGGTAGACTAGTGGTTAGAGTGTAGAGGGCAGGTAGAGGCAGGTTAGAGTGTGGGCGGCAGGTAGACTACTGGGGGAGGCAGGTAGACTAGTGGTTAGCAGGTAGAGGAGGCAGGTAGACTAGGGGCTGCAGGTAGAGGAGGCAGGTAGACTAGTGGTTAGAAGTGGGGAGGCAGGTAGACTAGTGGTTAGAGCTGAGGAGGCAGGTAGACTAGTGGGGCGGCAGGTAGACTAGTCTAGAGCAGGTAGACTAGTGGGGAGGCAGGTAGACTAGTCGTTAGAGGCAGGTAGACTAGTCATAGGAGGCAGGTAGACTAGTGGGAGGCAGGTAGACTAGTGGGCGGCAGGTAGACTAGTCACGCAGGAGGCAGGTAGACTAGCGGGGAGGCAGGTAGACTAGCGGGGCGACAGGTAGACTAGTGGTTAGAGGCAGGTAGACTAGTGGGGAGGCAGGTAGACTAGTCGTTAGAGGCAGGTAGACTAGTGGGGAGGCAGGTAGACTAGTGGGGAGGCAGGTAGACTAGTGGGGTGGCAGGTAGACTAGCGGGGTGGCAGGTAGACTAGTGGGGAGGCAGGTAGACTAGCGGGGAGGCAGGTAGACTAGTGGTTAGAGGCAGGTAGACTAGTGGGGCGGCAGGTAGACTAGTGGGGCGGCAGGTAGACTAGTGGGGAGGCAGGTAGACTAGCGGGGAGGCAGGTAGACTAGTCGTTAGAGGCAGGTAGACTAGTGGGGAGGCAGGTAGACTAGTGGGGTGGCAGGTAGACTAGCGGGGCGGCAGGTAGACTAGTGGGGAGGCAGGTAGACTAGTGGGGAGGCAGGTAGACTAGCGGGGAGGCAGGTAGACTTGCGGGGAGGCAGGTAGACTTGCGGGGAGGCAGGTAGACTAGCGGGGAGGCAGGTAGACTAGCGGGGAGGCAGGTAGACTTGCGGGGAGGTAGGTAGACTTGCGGGGAGGCAGGTAGACTTGCGGGTAGGCAGGTAGACTAGCGGGGAGGCAGGTAGACTAGCGGGGAGGCAGGTAGGTAACTGGCTGACTGATATTCTGACTGACTGATTGACTGACAGACTAACTGACTGATTGACTGATATTCTGACTGATATTCTGACTGACTGACTGATTGACTGGCTGAATGACTGATTGACTACCTGATTGGATAACTGACTGACTGACTGACTGACTGATTGACTGGCTGAATGACTGATTGACTACCTGATTGGATAACTGACTGACTGACTGATTGACTGGCTGACTGATTGACTGACTGACTGATTAACTAGCTGACTGACTGATTGGATAACTGGCTGACTGACTGACTGGCTGGCTGACTGATTGACTGACTGATTGGATAACTGGCTGACTGATTGATGGAGTGACTGACTGACTGATTGACCAACTGGCTGACTGACTGGCTGACTGATTGACTGACTGGCTGATTGATTGACTGACAGATTGGCTACCTGGCTGACTGGTTGACTGACTGACTGGCTGACTGATTGACTGACTTATAGACTGACGGATTAACTGGTTGACTGACTGACTGACTTCTGGCTGACAAGATTGACTGACTGATTGTCAGACTGACTGAGTGACTGACAGATTGCTTCTTGTCTCGCCCTGTTCCTGTCAGACCTAAAGAATAAGTGGCACCTGGTGGTGGACCGTCTGACTGTGCTGTTCCTCAAGTTCCTGGAATATTTCCACAAGCTGCAGCTCTTCATCTGGTGGCTCCTAGAGATACACATCATCAAGATCGTCTCTTCGTATATCATACTGGTCTCTGTCAAGGAGGTAAGGGCTGGGGGTTTGAGCCCAGCTGCCCTGCTTGCTACAAAACTGTGTTAAGGCAGCTGAGCAACCGTCTAGGCATTACACTAACAATTGAATGACTAGCTACTTATCCCCCAAACTACCTCTGTTTAGTTGTCTCCTAATAACAATCATTGTCCACTCTTGGAGTTTGTGTTTTTAGTAGTGATCTTTTCATAAAGCTTGTAGTGGTACAGACACTAAACCTAACTGTTTCTCCTCTCTGGCAGGTGTCCTTGTTCAACTACGTGTTCCTGGCGTGCTGGGCCTTCGCTCTAACTGTTTCTCCTCTCTGGCAGGTGTCCTTGTTCAACTACGTGTTCCTGGCGTGCTGGGCCTTCGCTCTAACTGTTTCTCCTCTCTGGCAGGTGTCCTTGTTCAACTACGTGTTCCTGGCGTGCTGGGCCTTCGCTCTAACTGTTTCTCCTCTCTGGCAGGTGTCCTTGTTCAACTACGTGTTCCTGGCGTGCTGGGCCTTCGCTCTATCTGTTTCTCCTCTCTGGCAGGTGTCCTTATTCAACTACGTGTTCCTGGCGTGCTGGGCCTTCGCTCTAACTGTTTCTCCTCTCTGGCAGGTGTCTTTGTTCAACTACGTGTTCCTGGCGTGCTGGGCCTTCGCTCTAACTGTTTCTCCTCTCTGGCAGGTGTCTTTGTTCAACTACGTGTTCCTGGCGTGCTGGGCCTTCGCTCTAACTGTTTCTCCTCTCTGGCAGGTGTCTTTGTTCAACTACGTGTTCCTGGCGTGCTGGGCCTTCGCTCTAACTGTTTCTCCTCTCTGGCAGGTGTCCTTGTTCAACTACGTGTTCCTGGCATGCTGGGCCTTCGCTCTATTTGTTTCTCCTCTCTGGCAGGTGTCCTTGTTCAACTACGTGTTCCTGGCGTGCTGGGCCTTCGCTCTATCTGTTTCTCCTCTCTGGCAGGTGTCCTTGTTCAACTACGTGTTCCTGGCGTGCTGGGCCTTCGCTCTAACTGTTTCTCCTCTCTGGCAGGTGTCCTTGTTCAACTACGTGTTCCTGGCGTGCTGGGCCTTCGCTCTATCTGTTTCTCCTCTCTGGCAGGTGTCCTTATTCAACTACGTGTTCCCGGCGTGCTGGGCCTTCGCTCTAACTGTTTCTCCTCTCTGGCAGGTGTCTTTGTTCA
>NW_027002374.1:0-72500 GCF_036934945.1 Oncorhynchus masou masou
GAGTCCAGAAAATACACTGCCTAAAGCATTCCTTGGATTTTTTATGAATGGATCCGAATTCCCTTTGGCTTATTAAACAGTCCATCTGCTTTCGAATGAAGCATGGAGGAAAGTCTAGAGGGCACAAGATAATCTGTACACCATAATTGGATGATTTATTTTTATATGGGAGGATGCTCATCAGACAGGCTCCGTCCCACCAGGAAGTTATATGGGAGGATGCTCATCAGACAGGCTCCGCCCCACCAGGAAGTTTTATGGGAGGATGCTCATCAGACAGACTCCGTCCCACCAGGAAGTTATATGGGAGGATGCTCATCAGACAGGCTCCGCCCCACCAGGAAGTTTTATGGGAGGATGCTCATCAGACAGGCTCTGCCCCACCAGGAAGTTAAATGGAGGATGCTCATCAGACAGGCTCTGCAACGAGATGAACTTATATGGGAGGATGCTCATCAGACAGGCTCCACCCCACCAGGAAGTTATATGGAGGATGCTCATCAGGCAGGCTCCACCCCACCAGGAAGTTATATGGAGGATGCTCATCAGACAGGCTCCACCCCACCAGGAAGTTATATGGAGGATGCTCATCAGGCAGGCTCCACCCCACCAGGAAGTTATATGGAGGATGCTCATCAGACAGGCTCCACCCCACCAGGAAGCTATATGGAGGATGCTCATCAGACAGGCTCCACCCCACCAGGAAGTTACATGGAGGATGCTCACTCAGACAGGCTCCGCCTCACCAGGAAGTTACATGGAGGATGCTCACTGGGGACAGGCTCCGCCTCACCAGGAAGTTATATGGAGGATGCTCATCAGACAGGCTCCACCCCACCAAGAAGTTATATGGAGGATGCTCATCAGACAGGCTCCACCCCACCAGGAAGTTATATGGAGGATGCTCATCAGACAGGCTCCGCCTCACCAGGAAGTTACATGGAGGATGCTCATCAGACAGGCTCCGCCTTACCAGGAAGTTATATGGAGGATGCTCATCAGACAGGCTCCGCCTCACCAGGAAGTTACATGGAGGATGCTCATCAGACAGGCTCCGCCTCACCAGGAAGTAATATGGAGGATGCCCATCAGACAGGCTCCGCCTCACCAGGAAGTTATATGGAGGATGCCCATCAGACAGGCTCCGCCTCACCCGGAAGTTATATGGAGGATGCTCATCAGACAGGCTCCACCCCACCAGGAAGTTATATGGAGGATGCTCATCAGACAGGCTCCACCCCACCAGGAAGTTATATGGAGGATGCCCATCAGACAGGCTCCACCCCACCAGGAAGTTACATGGAGGATGCTCATCAGACAGGCTCCGCCTCACCAGGAAGTTATATGGGAGGATGCTCATCAGACAGGCTCCACCCCACCAGGCTATTATATGGAGGATGCTCATCAGACAGGCTCCACCCCACCAGGAAGTTATATGGAGGATGCCCATCAGACAGGCTCCGCCTCACCAGGAAGTTATATGGGAGGATGCTCATCAGACATGCTCCACCCCACCAGGAAGTTATATGGAGGATGCTCATCAGACAGGCTCCACCCCACCAGGAAGTTATATGGAGGATGCTCATCAGACAGGCTCCGCCTCACCAGGAAGTTAAATGGAGGATGCTCATCAGAGAGGCTCTGCAACGAGATGAACTTATATGGGAGGATGCTCATCAGACAGGCTCCACCCCACCAGGAAGTTATATGGAGGATGCTCATCAGGCAGGCTCCACCCCACCAGGAAGTTATATGGAGGATGCTCATCAGACAGGCTCCACCCCACCAGGAAGTTATATGGAGTATGCTCATCAGACAGGCTCCACCCCACCAGGAAGTTACATGGAGGATGCTCATCAGACAGGCTCCGCCTCACCAGGAAGTTACATGGAGGATGCTCATCAGACAGGCTCCGCCTCACCAGGAAGTTATATGGAGGATGCTCATCAGACAGGCTCCACCCCACCAGGAAGTTATATGGAGGATGCTCATCAGACAGGCTCCACCCCACCAGGAAGTTATATGGAGGATGCTCATCAGACAGGCTCCGCCTCACCAGGAAGTTACATGGAGGATGCTCATCAGACAGGCTCCGCCTTACCAGGAAGTTATATGGAGGATGCTCATCAGACAGGCTCCGCCTCACCAGGAAGTTACATGGAGGATGCTCATCAGACAGGCTCCGCTCACCAGGAAGTTATATGGAGGATGCCCATCAGACAGGCTCCGCCTCACCAGGAAGTTATATGGAGGATGCCCATCAGACAGGCTCCGCCTCACCCGGAAGTTAAATGGAGGATGCTCATCAGACAGGCTCCGCCCCACCAGGAAGTTATATGGAGGATGCTCATCAGACAGGCTCCACCCCACCAGGAAGTTATATGGAGGATGCCCATCAGACAGGCTCCACCCCACCAGGAAGTTATATGGAGGATGCTCATCAGACAGGCTCCGCCTCACCAGGAAGTTACATGGAGGATGCTCATCAGACAGGCTCCGCCTCACCAGGAAGTTATATGGAGGATGCCCATCAGACAGGCTCCGCCTCACCAGGAAGTTATATGGGAGGATGCTCATCAGACAGGCTCCACCCCACCAGGCTATTATATGGAGGATGCTCATCAGACAGGCTCCACCCCACCAGGCTATTATATGGAGGATGCTCATCAGACAGGCTCCGCCTCACCAGGAAGTTATATGGAGGATGCCCATCAGACAGGCTCCGCCTCACCAGGAAGTTATATGGGAGGATGCTCATCAGACAGGCTCCACCCCACCAGGAAGTTATATGGAGGATGCTCATCAGACAGGCTCCACCCCACCAGGAAGTTATATGGAGGATGCTCATCAGACAGGCTCCGCCTCACCAGGAAGTTATATGGAGGATGCTCATCAGACAGGCTCCGCCTCACCAGGAAGTTATATGGAGGATGCTCATCAGACAGGCTCCGCCTCACCAGGAAGTTATATGGAGGATGCTCATCAGACAGGCTCCGCCTCACCAGGAAGTTATATGGAGGATGCTCATCAGACAGGCTCCGCCTCACCAGGAAGTTACATGGAGGATGCTCATCAGACAGACTCCGCCTTACCAGGAAGTTATATGGAGGATGCTCATCAGACAGGCTCCGCCTCACCCGGAAGTTATATGGAGGATGCTCATCAGACAGGCTCCACCCCACCAGGAAGTTATATGGAGGATGCTCATCAGACAGGCTCCACCCCACCAGGAAGTTATATGGAGGATGCCCATCAGACAGGCTCCACCCCACCAGGAAGTTATATGGAGGATGCTCATCAGACAGGCTCCACCCCACCAGGAAGTTATATGGAGGATGCCCATCAGACAGGCTCCACCCCACCAGGCAGTTATATGGGGGATGCTCATCAGACAGGCACCACCCCACCAGGCAGTTATATGGAGGATGCTCATCAGACAGGCTCCGCCTCACCAGGAAGTTACATGGAGGATGCTCATCAGACAGGCTCCGCCTCACCAGGAAGTTATATGGAGGATGCCCATCAGACAGGCTCCGCCTCACCAGGAAGTTATATGGGAGGATGCTCATCAGACAGGCTCCACCCCACCAGGCTATTATATGGAGGATGCTCATCAGACAGGCTCCACCCCACCAGGAAGTTATATGGAGGATGCCCATCAGACAGGCTCCGCCTCACCAGGAAGTTATATGGAGGATGCTCATCAGACAGGCTCCACCCCACCAGGAAGTTATATGGAGGATGCTCATCAGACAGGCTCCACCCCACCAGGAAGTTATATGGAGGATGCTCATCAGACAGGCTCCACCCCACCAGGAAGTTATATGGAGGATGCCCATCAGACAGGCTCCACCCCACCAGGAAGTTATATGGAGGATGCTCATAAGACAGGCTCCACCCCACCAGGAAGTTATATGGAGGATGCCCATCAGACAGGCTCCACCCCACCAGGAAGTTATATGGGGGATGCTCATCAGACAGGCTCCACCCCACCAGGCAGTTATATGGAGGATGCTCATCAGACAGGCTCCGCCTCACCAGGAAGTTATATGGAGGATGCTCATCAGACAGGCTCCGCCTCACCAGGAAGTTACATGGAGGATGCCTATCAGACAGGCTCCACCTCACCAGGAAGTTACATGGAGGATGCCTATCAGACATGCTCCGCCTCACCAGGAAGTTACATGGAGGATGCCTATCAGACATGCTCCGCCTCACCAGGAAGTTATATGGAGGATGCTCATCAGACAGGCTCCACCCCACCAGGAAGTTATATGGAGGATGCTCATCAGACAGGCTCCACCCCACCAGGAAGTTACATGGAGGATGCTCATCAGACAGGCTCCACCCCACCAGGCTGTTATATGGAGGATGCTCACCAGAGAGCATTAGATCTCTTGGTGAGTGTGTTGACTAGTCCACCTGTGCTTGCTGACCCAGATTTCCAGGGCCCTTTTATTCCGCACATTGATGCCTCTGAAGAGGGAGGTGTGTTATACCAAGGACAAAGTGGTAAACTGACACTCATTGGATACGTCTCCTCACCCTGACACAAACAGAGAGAAACTATCACCTTCACTCTGGGAAACTGCAATTCTTGGCCCTCAAATGGGCAGTGACTGAGTGGTTCTGAGATGACCTCCTTCATGCTCCCTCTGTGACAGTGTACAAGGATAATAACCCCTTCACATACACTATGTACGAACTACAGTGAGACTGAATGCCACCGGTCATCGTTGGGTAGCAAAGCTGTCTGAATTTCAATGTCACTCTGAAGTATTGTCCTGGAAAGATAAACACTGACTCAAACTTTCTGTCACATTCTCCTTTGCATGCTGAACATTACATGGAAGAATGCACAGAGAAACACTCACCTGAGACGGTAGAAGCAACACTCAATAAGGTTCAGGCACAACGGCATGACTGTGTTTCTTGGATATCCACAGTCCCACGAAGGCCATCAGTGCAGGAGGAGCAGTCAAGGTGGGGAGGGTGGGGGGGGAGTTACAGACTGACTGTCTCCGTACAGTACGTCTCTCTCATAAAGGCTCAGTTAAAGATGCTGCTGTATGGAGGGGTATTGGAACTAAAAAGGCGAAGGACTCAAGCCAAAACCAACAGAATGTCAACAGCAGTCATGCCAAGTTAAACAGTTACAGCAAGAGTGGAACAGGCTCCGTGTCTCACCAGATGGATTATTACAAAGGAAAACAGCAAAAAGGACACAAGTTGACGTATCATGTCAGTATAGAACACTGATTTACAAGGAACTTACACACTGAAATGGTCCATCTAGGAACAGGAAGAGTGTTGAGCACGAGAAGGCTTTTATTGGCCGGGCATGCAACATGACATTGAACGCTTTATCACTAAAGTGTGTAATTGTGTCAAGCAAAATAAACCCAGTGTAATAACTAGGGCCCCAATGCAACATGTACGAGCTACAGCTCCTTTCCAGATGATTTCTATTGACTATGTGCATTTGGAGAAAAGCACAGGGGGCCACGAGTCTCTTTGAGTTATTTTAGATCACAAGCCCCCAGCACAAAATAAGTCAGCAAAACAACTGCATCAAAAAGCTTTGTGGATTTTTTCCCAGAGTTCGGCTTTGTGTCAAAAATCCATCAAGATCAGGGAAGAAAGTTTTAAAATCAGATATTCAGAGCCTTGCAGAACTGAGGGGACTGTTACTGAGAGGACTGGTACTGAGAGGACTGTTACTGAGGGGACTGTTACTGAGGGGACTGTTACTGAGGGGACTGTTACTGAGGGGACTGTTACTGAGGGGACTGTTACTGAGAGGACTGTTACTGAGAGGACTGTTACTGAGAGGACTGTTACTGAGAGGACTGTTACTGAGAGGACTGTTACCGAGAGGACTGTTACCGAGAGGACTGTTACCTAGAGGACTGTTACTGAGAGGACTGTTACTGAGAGGACTGTTACTGAGAGGACTGTTACTGTCGATGGGGACTGTTACTGAGAGGACTGTTACTGAGGGGACTGTTACTGAGGGGACTGTTACTGAGAGGACTGTTACTGAGAGGACTGTTACTGAGGGGACTGTTACTGAGAGGACTGTTACTGAGAGGACTGTTACTGAGGGGACTGTTACTGAGGGGACTGTTACTGAGAGGACTGTTACTGAGGGGACTGTTACTGAGAGGACTGTTACTGAGAGGACTGTTACTGAGGGGACTGTTACTGAGAGGACTGTTACTGAGAGGACTGTTACTGAGAGGACTGTTACTGAGGGGACTGTTACTGAGGGGACTGTTACTGAGGGGACTGTTACTGAGAGGACTGCTACTGAGGGGACTGTTACTGAGAGGACTGTTACTGAGAGGACTGTTACTGAGAGGACTGTTACTGAGGGGACTGTTACTGAGGGGACTGTTACTGAGGGGACTGTTACAGAGGAGACTGTTACTGAGGGGACTGTTACTGAGGGGACTGTTACTGAGAGGACTGTTACTGAGAGGACTGTTACTGAGGGGACTGTTACTGAGAGGACTGTTACTGAGGGGACTGTTACTGAGGGGACTGTTACTGAGGGGACTGCTACTGTGGGGACTGTTACTGCCAGTGGGGACTGTTACTGAGAGGACTGTTACTGAGGGGACTGTTACCGAGAGGACTGTTACTGAGAGGACTGTTACTGAGAGGACTGTTACTGAGAGGACTGCTACTGTGGGGACTGTTACTGAGGGGACTGTTACTGAGGGGACTGTTATTGAGAGGACTGTTACTGAGAAGACTGTTACTGAGAGGACTGTTACTGAGGGGACTGTTACTGAGAGGACTGCTACTGAGAGGACTGCTACTGTGGGGACTGTTACTGCCAGTGGGGACTGTTACTGAGAGGACTGTTACTGAGAGGACTGTTACTGAGAGGACTGTTACTGAGGGGACTGTTACTGAGAGGACTGTTACTGAGAGGACTGTTACTGAGAGGACTGCTACTGTGGGGACTGTTACTGCCAGTGGGGACTGTTACTGAGAGGACTGTTACTGAGGGGACTGTTAGAGAGGACTGTTACAGAGAGGACTGTTACTGAGGGGACTGTTACTGAGGGGACTGTTACTGAGGGGACTGTTGCTGAGGGGACTGTTACTGAGAGGACTGTTACTGAGAGGACTGTTACTGAGGGGACTGTTACTGAGGGGACTGTTACTGAGGGGACTGTTATTGAGAGGACTGTTACTGAGAAGACTGTTACTGAGAGGACTGCTACTGAGAGGACTGCTACTGTGGGGACTGTTACTGCCAGTGGGGACTGTTACTGAGAGGACTGTTACTGAGAGGACTGTTACTGAGAGGACTGTTACTGAGGGGACTGTTACTGAGAGGACTGTTACTGAGAGGACTGTTACTGAGAGGACTGCTACTGTGGGGACTGTTACTGCCAGTGGGGACTGTTACTGAGAGGACTGTTACTGAGGGGACTGTTAGAGAGGACTGTTACAGAGAGGACTGTTACTGAGGGGACTGTTACTGAGGGGACTGTTACTGAGGGGACTGTTGCTGAGGGGACTGTTACTGAGAGGACTGTTACTGAGAGGACTGTTACTGAGGGGACTGTTACTGAGGGGACTGTTACTGAGAGGACTGTTACTGAGGGGACTGTTACTGAGGGGACTGTTACTGAGGGGACTGTTACTGAGAGGACTGTTACTGAGGGGACTGTTACTGAGAGGACTGTTACTGAGGGGACTGTTACTGAGAGGACTGTTACTGCCAGTGAAAATCAGATATTCAGAGCCTTGCAGAACTGTAAAGGAATTCCAGAGCAGATCCATATCATCCACAGGGGAATACGGTGAGAGATTTAACCGTACCCCAGGATAGAGGACTGTGGAGAAGGGAACCACCCCAGGATAGAGGACTGTGGAGAAGGGAACCACCCCAGGATAGAGGACTGTGGAGAAGGGAACCACCCCAGGATAGAGGACTGTGGAGAAGGGAACCACCCCAGGATAGAGGACTGTGGAGAAGGGAACCACCCCAGGATAGAGGACTGTGGAGAAGGGAACCACCCCAGGATAGAGGACTGTGGAGAAGGGAACCACCCCAGGATAGAGGACTGTGGAGAAGGGAACCACCCCAGGATAGAGGACTGTGGAGAAGGGAACCACCCCAGGATAGAGGACTGTGGAGAAGGGAACCACCCCAGGATAGAGGACTGTGGAGAAGGGAACCACCCCAGGATAGAGGACTGTGGAGAAGGGAACCACCCCAGGATAGAGGACTGTGGAGAAGGGAACCACCCCAGGATAGAGGACTGTGGAGAAGGGAACCACCCCAGAATAGAGGACTGTGGAGAAGGGAACCACCCCAGAATAGAGGACTGTGGAGAAGGGAGCCACCCCAGAATAGAGGACTGTGGAGAAGGGAGCCACCCCAGAATAGAGGACTGTGGAGAAGGGAACCACCCCAGGATAGAGGACTGTGGAGAAGGGAACCACCCCAGGATAGAGGACTGTGGAGAAGGGAACCACCCCAGGATAGAGGACTGTGGAGAAGGGAACCACCCCAGAATAGAGGACTGTGGAGAATGGAACCACCCCAGGATAGAGGACTGTGGAGAAGGGAACCACCCCAGCATAGAGGACTGTGGAGAAGGGAGCCACCCCAGAATAGAGGACTGTGGAGAAGGGAACCACCCCAGCATAGAGGACTGTGGAGAAGGGAACCACCCCAGAATAGAGGACTGTGGAGAAGGGAACCACCCCAGGATAAAGGACTGTGGAGAAGGGAACCACCCCAGGATAGAGGACTGTGGAGAAGGGAACCACCCCAGGATAGAGGACTGTGGAGAAGGGAACCACCCCAGGATAGAGGACTGTGGAGAAGGGAACCACCCCAGCATAGAGGACTGTGGAGAAGGGAACCACCCCAGCATAGAGGACTGTGGAGAAGAAGGGAACCACCCCAGGATAGAGGACTGTGGAGAAGGGAACCACCCCAGAATAGAGGACTGTGGAGAAGGGAACCACCCCAGAATAGAGGACTGTGGAGAAGGGAACCACCCCAGCATAGAGGACTGTGGAGAAGGGAACCACCCCAGGATAGAGAACTGTGGAGAAGGGAACCACCCCAAGATAGAGGATTGTGGAGAAGGGAACCACCCCAGGATAGAGGACTGTGGAGAAGGGAACCACCCCAGGATAGAGGACTGTGGAGAAGGGAACCACCCCAGGATAGAGGACTGTGGAGAAGGGAACCACCCCAGGATAGAGGACTGTGGAGAAGGGAACCACCCCAGGATAGAGGACTGTGGAGAAGGGAACCACCCCAGGATAGAGGACTGTGGAGAAGGGAACCACCCCAGGATAGAGGACTGTGGAGAAGGGAACCACCCCAGGATAGAGGACTGTGGAGAAGGGAACCACCCCAGGATAGAGGACTTTGGAGAAGGGAACCACCCCAGCATAGAGGACTGTGGAGAAGGGAACCACCCCAGGATAGAGAACTGTGGAGAAGGGAACCACCCCAAGATAGAGGATTGTGGAGAAGGGAACCACCCCAGGATAGAGGACTGTGGAGAAGGGAACCACCCCAGGATAGAGGACTGTGGAGAAGGGAACCACCCCAGGATAGAGGACTGTGGAGAAGGGAACCACCCCAGCATAGAGAACTGTGGAGAAGGGAACCACCCCAGGATAGAGGACTGTGGAGAAGGGAACCACCCCAGGATAGAGGACTGTGTAGAAGGGAACCACCCCAGGATAGAGGACCTTGGAGAAGGGAACCACCCCAGGATAGAGGACTGTGGAGAAGGGAACCACCCCAGCATAGAGGTCTGTGGAGAAGGGAACCACCCCAGGATAGAGGACTGTGGAGGAGGGAACCACCCCAGGATAGAGGACTGTGGAGAAGGGAACCACCCCAGGATAGAGGACTGTGGAGAAGGAACCACCCCATGATAGAGGACTGTGGAGAAGGGAACCGCCCCAGGATAGAGGACTGTGGAGAAGGGAACCACCCCAGGATAGAGGACTGTGGAGAAGGGAACCACCCCAGGATAGAGGACTGTGGAGAAGGGAACCACCCCAGGATAGAGGACTGTGGAGAAGGGAACCACCCCAGCATAGAGGACTGTGGAGAAGGGAACCACCCCAGGATAGAGGACTGTGGAGAAGGGAACCACCCCAGGATAGAGGACTGTGGAGAAGGGAACCACCCCAGGATAGAGGACTGTGGAGAAGGGAACCACCCCAGCATAGAGGACTGTGGAGAAGGGAACCACCCCAGGATAGAGGACTGTGGAGAAGGGAACCACCCCAGGATAGAGGACTGTGGAGAAGGGAACCACCCCAGGATAGAGGACCTTGGAGAAGGGAACCACCCCAGGATAGAGGACTGTGGAGAAGGGAACCACCCCAGGATAGAGGACTGTGGAGAAGGGAACCACCCCAGGATAGAGGACTGTGAAGAAGGGAACCACCCCGGCATAGAGGACTGTGGAGAAGGGAACCACCCCAGGATAGAGGACTGTGGAGAAGGGAACCACCCCAGGATAGAGGACTGTGGAGAAGGGAACCACCCCAGGATAGAGGACTGTGGATTAGGGAACCACCCCAGCATAGAGGACTGTGGAGAAGGGAACCACCCCAGGATAGAGGACTGTGGAGAAGGGAACCACCCCATCATAGAGGACTGTGGAGAAGGGAACCACCCCAGGATAGAGGACTGTGGAGAAGGGAACCACCCCAGGATAGAGGACTGTGGAGAAGGGAACCACCCCAGGATAGAGGACTGTGGAAAAGGGAACAACCCCAGCGTAGAGGTCTGTGGAGTTGGGAACCATTCCAGCATTGAGGTCTGTGGAGAAGGGAACTACCACAGCAAAAGCAACAAAATGCTGAGAGCACTGAGTCTGGGAGCGCAGACGAGGATTCTTAACTAGTATTCATAAACAGGTCCCGAAGGGGTGAAGAGAGCAGACAGTGTAGTACACAGCTAGTATGTGATAATAGTGAGGAACAAGGTAAGAATGATAGAAACTTCACTGTGAAGGAGTGCCAGCCTGTCCTCGGGGAGACCCCATAGGCTCAGAGACTATGAAGTGGACACTAATTCATTGGGGTCACACATGACGTTGCCCTGCCATTCATCCCTGCACAGGAGGCCCAGAAACATTCTAATCTATAACACTTTAGCTCTGCCAAGCTCTTATCAGGATAGCAACTAGAGATGATCAGATGTTTTCTGAACCTTATCTAATCCCAGCATGATAATGGTGCGTGTTGGTCTTTGTCCATACAGGTAGACATGTTATATGGCTGGTAGTTCAGCTTTCTCAGGTGTTCTCATGACTTATGTCCTCTGATTTTGTTTTGGGGCCAGTGAAATGTTTTGGATAACATTAACATTTTGATGGGAGGGTGTTGTAAGGGATCCCTCAGGGAACTCCACCCCCCCCCCGTTCAGCTGACATGGTGGCGCAGGGAATGCAAAAATATTCTTTAGAAATATTTAACCTCCACACATTAACAAGTCCAAGACCTCAAATGAAAGATAAACACCTTGTTCATCTACCCAGCATGTCAGATTTTTTAAATATTTTACGGCGAAAACACAACATATATTTATGTTAGACCACCACCAAACCAAAGAAAAAAACGTAGCCAGTTTTTCCAGCAAAGATAAAATCACAAAAGCAGGATTAAAATAAAATCAATCACTAACCTCTTGAAAATCTTCATCAGATGACAGTCATATGACATGTTACACAGTACATTTATGTTTTGTTCGATAATATGCATTTTTATATCCATAAATCTCGGTTTACATTGATGCCATGTTCAGAAATTCCTCCAAAATATCCGGAGGAATTATAGAATGCTACGCCAGATAACAGAAATACTCATCAAATACTCATCATCTACATATAATTAAAGATACAATGGTTCTTTAATGCAACCGCTGTGTCACATTGTTTTTTACGTTACGGAAAAAGCCTAACATTGCAATAATCTGAGACGGCGCTCAGACGTAACAACATTTCTCCGCCATGTTGGAGTCAACAGGAATACAAAATTACAACAAATATTCCCTTACCTTTTGATGATCGTTTTGTTCCATAATGTTCAATACTAGTGTCCAAGTAGCAGCATTTGTTGTCACTTTCAGCTCACATGCCCAAAAAATGACTTCTGGTCCATGATAACTTGCATGAAAACTTCCAAAAGACATATTACAGGTCGAAAAAACTGGTCAAACTAAATGCAGAATCAATCTTCAGGATGGTATAATCATAAATATCCAATAACATTCCAACCGGATCGTTTTCATCTGGAGCTGATTGGAACAGCCGTAGCACTCAAAGAGAAATGCGCCATAACATTCTCTTGCGACACCGACTATTTTCCCTCCCATTAGGTCAAAGTTCACAGCAAATGCTCCATTACTCTTTCTACTGAATGAGGACATCTAGTGGAAGACATAGGAAGTGTTTCCAGATCCATAACTTGTTGGGAAGGGAGGGGACGATGACGTCAAAGTTGCCCCAACTCTCAGGATTTCAAAACTTGTTTGAAAGATTGCCTGCCCTGTGAGTTCTGTTATACTCACAGACATAATTCAAACGGTTTTAGAAACCTCAGAGTGTTTTCTGTCCAATATTAATAACAATATGCATATATTAGCAATTTAGGACAGATTTTGATGCAGTTCACTATGGGCACGCAATTCATCCAAGGTGAAAATACTGCCCCCTATCTCTGACGGTACACCTGTATACATACATTGTATTCCAGCCACTAGGGGGCCCCATGGGAAATAAATATGAAAAGTTGAAGTGGAGAGGAATAAAAACAAAGCAAAAATACTGTAAACTTGTTGACAGGATTACAATTCACCTTTCACCTTGGAGTGTCTACTATAAGCTCACAGGCAGGGTAACATAAGTATATAGGAGAACCTGTTTCTTTGTTAACGGATCAACTCAGAATAGCCGCATGTGTGCACTCCCTCAAATCGTTTGGAGTAAATATAATTTACATTTTTTTCATTTATGTTCAATTGTATTTTTCATAATATATAAAGGCTGTAACGTAACAAAATGTGGAAAAAGTCAAGGGGTCTGAATACTTTCCGAAAACACTGCATGTTAATTAATGGTAAATTACCGTGAGACCTGCAGTTATTTGCTTGACAATCACTGGCTGACAAAATGTCATGAACGCCACAGCCCTAGAACAGAGTGCCCCATGATGGCGGTGGCGTTATGGTGAGGGCAGGCATAAGCTACGGACAACGAACACAATTGCATTTTATCAATGGCAATTTCAATGCAGAGAGATATAGTGGGGCAAAAAGTATTTAGTCAGCCACCAATTGTGCAAGTTATCCCCTTAAAAAGATGAGAGAGGCCTGTAATTCTCATTATAGGTACACTTCAACTCTGACAGACAAAATAAGAAAAAAAATCCAGAAGATCACATTGTAGGATTTTTAATTAATTTATTTGTAAATTATGGTGGAAAATAAGTATTTGGTCAATAACAAAAGTTTATCTCAATAATTTGTTATATACCTTTTGTTGGCAATGACAGGGGTCAAACGTTTTCTGTAAGTCTTCACAAGGTTTTCACACACTGTTACTGGTATTTTGGCACATTCATTCATGCTGATCTCCTCTAGAGCAGTGATTTTTTTGGGGCTGTTGCTGGGCAACACAGAATTTCAAGTCCCTCCAAAGATGTTTTATGGGGTTGAGATCTGGAGACAGGCTAGGCCACTCCAGGACCTTGAAATGCTTCTTACGAAGCCACTCCTTCGTTGCCCAGGCGATGTGTTTGGGATCATTGTCATGCTGAAAGACCCAGCCACGTTTCATCTTCAATGCCCTTGCTGGTGGAAGGAGGTTTTCACTCAAAATCTCACAATACATGGCCCCATTCATTCTTTCCTTTACACGGATCAGTCGTCCTGGTCCCTTTGCAGGAAAACAGCCCCAAAGCATGATGTTTCCACCCCCATGCTTCACAGTAGGTATGGTGTTCTTTGGATGCAACTCAGCATTCGTTGTCCTCCAAACACGACGAGTTGAGTTTTTACCAAAAAGTTATATGTTGGTTTCATCTGACCATATGACATTCTCCCAATCTTCTTCTGTATCATCCAAATGCTCTCTAGCAAACTTCAGACGGGCCTGGACATGTACTGGCTTAAGCAGGGGGACACGTCTGGCACTGCAGGATTTGAGTCCCTGTAGTGTGTTATTGATGGTAGGCTTTGTTACTTTGGTCCAGCTCTCTGCAGGTCATTCACTAGGTCCCCCCGTGTGGTTCTGGGATTTTTGCTCACCGTTCTTGTGATCATTTTGATCCCACGGGGTGAGATCTTGCGTGGAGCCCCAGATCGAGGGAGATTATCAGTGATCTTGTATGTCTTCCATTTTCTAATAATTGCTCCCACAGTTGATTTCTTCAAACCAAGCTGCTTACCTATTGCAGATTCAGTCTTCCCAGCCTGGTGCAGGTCTACAATTTTGTTTCTGGTGTCCTTTGACAGCTCTTTGGTCTTGTCCATAGTGGAGTTTGGAGTGTGACTGTTTGAGGTTGTGGACAGGTGTCTTTTATACTGATAACAAGTTCAAACAAGTGCCATTAATACAGGTAATGAGTGGAGAACAGAGGAGCTTCTTAAAGAAGAAGTTACAGGTCTGTGAGAGCCAGAAATCTTGCTTGTTTGTAGGTGACCAAATACTTATTTTCCACCATAATTTGCAAATATATTCATTAAAAATCCTACTATGTTATTTGCTGGATTTTTTCCCCTAATTTTGTCTTTCATAGTTGAAGTGTACCAACGATGGAAATTACAGGCCTCTCATCTTTTTAAGTGGGAGAACTTGCACAATTGGTGGCTGACTAAATACTTTTTTGCCCCACTGTACGTTAACGTAATCCTGAGGGCCATTGTCGTGCCATTCATCCGCTGCCATCACCTCATGTTTCAGCATTATAATGCACTGCCACGTGGCACAACGATGAAATACTACAACCCCCCAAAGGGAAGCGATTCCCAAACCTTCCATTACAAAGCCATCACCTACAGAGAGATGAACCTGGGGAAGAGTCACCTAAGCAAGCCGGTCCTGGGGCTCTGCTGACAAACACAAACATACCCCACAGAGCCCCAGGACAGCAACACAATTAGACCCAATAAGAAGATCAATACTTGGAACGTTGGAAAGAATTAACAAAAAAAAAAAAGCAAACTAGAATGCTATTTGGCCCTAAACAGAGATTACAAAGTGGCAGAATTCCTGACTGACCCTGATTGACCCACAAATAAGGAAATCTTTGACAATGTACAGTGAGCATAGCCTTGATATTGAGAAAGGCCGCCGTAGGCAGACATGGCTCTCAAGAGAAGACATGCTATGTGCACACTGCCCAGAAAATGAGGTGGAAACTGAGCTGCACTTCCTAACCTCCTGCCCAATATATGACCATGTTAGAAACAAATAATTCCCTCAGATTACACAGACCCACAAAGAATTAGAAAACAAATCCAAATTTGTTAAACTTCCTTATCAACTGAGTGAAATATAGAAGGTAACTACACCCTGCACTGCCCTCTAGTGTTATAAAAGGTAACTACAACCTGCACTGCCCTCTAGTGTTGTAGAAGGTAACTACACACTGCACTGCCCTCTAGTGTTAGAGAAGGTAACTACACCCTGCACTGCCCTCTAGTGTTAGAGAAGGTAACTACACCCTGCACTGCCCTCTAGTGTTAGAGAAGGTAACTGCCCTCTAGTGTTATAGAAGGTACCTAAAACCCTGCAATGCCCTCTAGCGTTAGAGAAGGAAACTACAAATGCACTGTCCTCTAGTGTTATAGAAGGTAACTACACAATGCACTGCCCTCTAGTGTTATAGAAGGTAACTACACCCTGCACTGCCCTCTAGTGTTATAGAAGGTAACTACACCCTCCACTGCCCTCCAGTGTTATAGAAGGTAACTACACCCTGCACTGCCCTCTAGTGTTATAGAAGGTAACTACACAATGCACGACCCTCTAGTGTTAAGGAAGGTAACTACACCATACACTACGCTCTAGTGTTATAGAAGGTAACTACACCCTGCACTGCCCTCTAGTGTTAAGGAAGGTAACTATACCCTGCACTGCCCTCCAGTGTTATAGAAGGTAACTACACCCTGCACTGCCCTCTAGTGTTATAGAAGGTAACTACACCCTGCACTGCCCTCAAGTGTTATAGAAGGTACCTACAAACTGCACTGTCCTCTAGTGTTATAGAAGGTAACTACACCATGCACTGCCCTCTAGTGTTATAGAATGTACCTACAAACTGCACTGCCCTCTAGTGTTATAGAAGGTAACTACACCCTGCACTGCTCTCCAGTGTTAAGGAAGGTAACTATACCCTGCACTAACCTCTAGTGTTATATAAGGTAACTACACCCTGCACGACCCTCTAGTGTTAAGGAAGGTAACCACACCCTACACAACCCTCAAGTGTTGTATAAGGTAACTACACCCTGCACGACCCTCTAGTGTTATAGACGGTAACTACGCCCTGCATTGTCATCTAGTGTTATATAAGGTAACTACACCCTGCACGACTCTAGTGTTAAGGAAGGTAACTATACCCTGCACAGCCCTCCAGTGTTATAGAAGGTAACTACACCCTGCACTGCCCTCGAGTGTTATAGATGTTACCTACAAACTGCACTGCCCTCTAGTGTTATAGAAGGTAACTACACCCTGCACTGCCCTCTAGTGTTATAGAAGGTAACTACACCCAGCACGACCCTCTCGTGTTAAGGAAGGTAACTACACCATGCACTGCCCTCTAGTGTTATAGAAGGTACCTACACCATGCACTGCCCTCCAGTGTTAGAGAAGGTAACTACAAATGCACTGTCCTCTAGTGTTATAGAAGGTAACTACACCCTGCACTGCCCTCCTGTGTTAAGGAAGGTAACAACACCCTGCACTGCCCTCCTGTGTTATAGAAAGTAACTACACCCTGCACGACCCTCTCGTGTTAAGGAAGGTAACTACACCCTGCACTGCCCTCTAGTGTTATAGAAGGTAACTACACCCTGCACTGCCCTCGAGTGTTAGAGAAGGCAAATACACCCAGCACTGCCCTCTAATGTTATACAAGGTACCCAAACCCTGCACTGCCCTCTAGTGTTAGAGAAGGTAACTACAAATGCACTGCTCTCCTGTGTTATAGAAGGTATCTACACCCTGCACTGCCCTCCGGTGTTATAGAAGGTAACTACACCAGCACTGCCCTCTAGTGTTATAGAAGGTAACTACACCCTGCACTGCCCTCTAGTGTTAAGGAAGGTAACCATACCCTGCACTGCCCTCCAGTGTTATAGAAGGAACCTACACCCTGCACTGCCCTCCATTGTTAAGGAAGGTAACTACACCCTGCACTGCTCTCCAGTGTTAAGGAAGGTAACTATACCCTGCACTAACCTCCTGCACTACACCTGCACTCTAGTGTTATAGAAGGTAACTACACCCTGCACTGCCCTCTAGTGTTAAGGAAGGTAACTATACCCTGCACTAACCTCTAGTGTTATATAAGGTAACTACACCCTGCACTGCCCTCTAGTGTTAAGGAAGGTAACCACACCCTACACAACCCTCAAGTGTTGTATAAGGTAACTACACCCTGCACGACCCTCTAGTGTTATAGACGGTAACTACGCCCTGCATTGTCATCTAGTGTTATATAAGGTAACTACACCCTGCACGACTCTAGTGTTAAGGAAGGTAACTATACCCTGCACAGCCCTCCAGTGTTATAGAAGGTAACTACACCCTGCACTGCCCTCGAGTGTTATAGATGTTACCTACAAACTGCACTGCCCTCTAGTGTTATAGAAGGTACCTAAACCCTGCACTGCCCTCTAGTGTTAGAGAAGGTAACTACAAATGCACTGTCCTCCAGTGTTATAGAAGGTAACTACACCAGCACTGCCCTCTAGTGTTATAGAAGGTACTACACCATGCACTGCCCTCCAGTGTTATATAAGGTAACTACACCCTGCACTGCCCTCTAGTGTTATAGAAGGTAACTACACCATGCACTGCCCTCCAGTGTTATATAAGGTAACTACACCCTGCACTGCCCTCTAGTGTTATAGCAGGTAACTACACCATGCACTGCCCTCCAGTGTTACAGAAAGTAACTACACCCTGCACTGCCCTCTAGTGTTTGAGAAGGTAACTACACCTGCACTGCCCTCTAGTGTTATAGAAGGTAACTACACCCTGCACTGCCCTCTACTGTTAGAGAAGGTAACTACACCTGCACTGTACTCTAGCGTGTTATAGAAGGTAACTACACCCTGCACGCCCTCTCGTGTTAAGGAAGGTAACTACACCCTGCACTTCCCTCTAGTGTTAGAGAAGGTAACTACACCCTGCACTGCCCCCTAGTGTTAGAGAAGGTAACTACACCCTTTACTGCCCTCTAGTGTTATAGAAGGTAACTACACCTGCACTGTACTCTAGTGTTATAGAAGGTAACTACAACTGCACTGTACTCTAGTGTTATAGAAGGTAACTACACCCTGCACTGCCCTCTAGTGTTAGAGAAGGTAACTACACCTGCACTGTCCTCCGGTGTTATAGAAGGTAACTACACCCTGCACTGCCCTGTAGTGTTATAGAAGGTAACTACACCATGCACTGCCCTCTAGTGTTAGAGAAGGTAACTACACCATGCACTGCCATCTAGTGTTAGAAGGTAACTACACCCTGCACTGCCCTCTAGTGTTATAGAAGGTAACTACACCCTGCACTGCCCTCTAGTGTTTAGAAGGTAACTACACCCTGCACTGCCCTCTAGTGTTAGAGAAGGTAACTACACCCTGCACTGCCCTCTAGTGTTTAGAAGGTAACTACACCCTGCACTGCCCTCTAGTGTTAGGAAGGTAACTACAACCTGCACTGCCCTCTAGTGTTAGAGAAGGTAACTACACCCTTTACTGCCCTCTAGTGTTATAGAAGGTAACTACACCTGCACTGCACTGTACTCTAGTGTTATAGAAGGTAACTACAACTGCACTGTACTCTAGTGTTATAGAAGGTAACTACACCCTGCACTGCCCTCTAGTGTTAGAGAAGGTAACTACACCCTGCACTGTCCTCCGGTGTTATAGAAGGTAACTACACCCTGCAATGCCCTCCTGTGTTATAGAAGGTACCTACACCATGCACTGCCCTCTAGTGTTAGAGAAGGTAACTACACCATGCACTGCCATCCAGTGTTATAGAAGGTAACTACACCCTGCAATGCCCTCCTGTGTTATAGAAGGTAACTACACCCTGCACTGCCCTCCTGTGTTATAGAAGGTAACTACACCCTGCACGACCCTCCGTGTTTAGGAAGGTAACTACACCCTGCACTGCCCTATAGTTTTAGAGAAGGTAACTACACCCTGCACTACCCTCCAGTGTTATAGAAGGTAACTACACCATGCACTGCCCTCTAGTGTTAGAGAAGGTAACTACACCCTGCACTACCCTCCAGTGTTATAGAAGGTAACTACACCATGCACTGCCCTCTAGTGTTAGAGAAGGTAACTACAAATGCACTGTCCTCCAGTGTTATAGAAGGTAACTACACCAGCACTGCCCTCTAGTGTTATAGAAGGTAACTACACCATGCACTGCCCTCCAGTGTTATATAAGGTAACTACACCCTGCACTGCCCTCTAGTGTTATAGAAGGTAACTACACCATGCACTGCCCTCCAGTGTTATATAAGGTAACTACACCCTGCACTGCCCTCTAGTGTTATAGCAGGTAACTACACCATGCACTGCCCTCTAGTGTTACAGAAAGTAACTACACCCTGCACTGCCCTCTAGTGTTTGAGAAGGTAACTACACCCTGCACTGCCCTCTAGTGTTATAGAAGGTAACTACACCCTGCACTGCCCTCTACTGTTAGAGAAGGTAACTACACCCCCTGCACTGTACTCTAGCGTGTTATAGAAGGTAACTACACACTGCACGACCCTCTCGTGTTAAGGAAGGTAACTACACCCTGCACTTCCTCTAGTGTTAGAGAAGGTAACTACACCCTGCACTGCCCCCTAGTGTTAGAGAAGGTAACTACACCCTTTACTGCCCTCTAGTGTTATAGAAGGTAACTACACCTGCACTGTACTCTAGTGTTATAGAAGGTAACTACAACTGCACTGTACTCTAGTGTTATAGAAGGTAACTACACCCTGCACTGCCCTCTAGTGTTAGAGAAGGTAACTACACCTGCACTGTCCTCCGGTGTTATAGAAGGTAACTACACCCTGCACTGCCCTGTAGTGTTATAGAAGGTACCTACACCATGCACTGCCCTCTAGTGTTAGAGAAGGTAACTACACCATGCACTGCCATCCAGTGTTATAGAAGGTAACTACACCCTGCACTGCCCTCTCGTGTTTAGGAAGGTAACTACACCCTGCACTGCCCTCTAGTGTTAGAGAAGGTAACTACACCCTGCACTACCCTCTATTGTTAGAGAAGGTAACTACACCCTGCACTGCCCTCTAGTGTTAGAGAAGGTAACTACAAATGCACTGTCCTCTAGTGTTAAGGAAGGTAACTACAACCTTTACTGCCCTCTAGTGTTAGAGAAGGTAACTACACCCTTTACTGCCCTCTAGTGTTATAGAAGGTAACTACACCTGCACTGTACTCTAGTGTTATAGAAGGTAACTACAACTGCACTGTACTCTAGTGTTATAGAAGGTAACTACACCCTGCACTGCCCTCTAGTGTTAGAGAAGGTAACTACACCCTGCACTGTCCTCCGGTGTTATAGAAGGTAACTACACCCTGCAATGCCCTCCTGTGTTATAGAAGGTACCTACACCATGCACTGCCCTCTAGTGTTAGAGAAGGTAACTACACCATGCACTGCCATCCAGTGTTATAGAAGGTAACTACACCCTGCAATGCCCTCCTGTGTTATAGAAGGTAACTACACCCTGCACTGCCCTCCTGTGTTATAGAAGGTAACTACACCCTGCACGACCCTCTCGTGTTTAGGAAGGTAACTACACCCTGCACTGCCCTATAGTTTTAGAGAAGGTAACTACACCCTGCACTACCCTCCAGTGTTATAGAAGGTAACTACACCATGCACTGCCCTCTAGTGTTAGAGAAGGTAACTACAGCCTGCACTGCCCTCTAGTGTTAGAGAAGGTAACTACACCTGCACTGTACTCTAGTGTTATAGATGGTAACTACACCTTGCACTGCCATCCAGTGTTATAGAAGGTAACTACACCCTGCACTGCCCTCTCGTGTTTAGGAAGGTAACTACACCCTGCACTGCCCTCTAGTGTTAGAGAAGGTAACTACACCCTGCACTACCCTCTATTGTTAGAGAAGGTAACTACACCCTGCACTGCCCTCTAGTGTTAGAGAAGGTAACTACAAATGCACTGTCCTCTAGTGTTAAGGAAGGTAACTACAACCTTTACTGCCCTCTAGTGTTAGAGAAGGTAACTACACCCTTTACTGCCCTCTAGTGTTATAGAAGGTAACTACACCTGCACTGTACTCTAGTGTTATAGAAGGTAACTACAACTGCACTGTACTCTAGTGTTATAGAAGGTAACTACACCCTGCACTGCCCTCTAGTGTTAGAGAAGGTAACTACACCCTGCACTGTCCTCCGGTGTTATAGAAGGTAACTACACCCTGCAATGCCCTCCTGTGTTATAGAAGGTACCTACACCATGCACTGCCCTCTAGTGTTAGAGAAGGTAACTACACCATGCACTGCCATCCAGTGTTATAGAAGGTAACTACACCCTGCAATGCCCTCCTGTGTTATAGAAGGTAACTACACCCTGCACTGCCCTCCTGTGTTATAGAAGGTAACTACACCCTGCACGACCCTCTCGTGTTTAGGAAGGTAACTACACCCTGCACTGCCCTATAGTTTTAGAGAAGGTAACTACACCCTGCACTACCCTCCAGTGTTATAGAAGGTAACTACACCATGCACTGCCCTCTAGTGTTAGAGAAGGTAACTACACCCTGCACTACCCTCCAGTGTTATAGAAGGTAACTACACCATGCACTGCCCTCTAGTGTTAGAGAAGGTAACTACAAATGCACTGTCCTCCAGTGTTATAGAAGGTAACTACACCAGCACTGCCCTCTAGTGTTATAGAAGGTAACTACACCATGCACTGCCCTCCAGTGTTATATAAGGTAACTACACCCTGCACTGCCCTCTAGTGTTATAGAAGGTAACTACACCATGCACTGCCCTCCAGTGTTATATAAGGTAACTACACCCTGCACTGCCCTCTAGTGTTATAGCAGGTAACTACACCATGCACTGCCCTCTAGTGTTACAGAAAGTAACTACACCCTGCACTGCCCTCTAGTGTTTGAGAAGGTAACTACACCCTGCACTGCCCTCTAGTGTTATAGAAGGTAACTACACCCTGCACTGCCCTCTACTGTTAGAGAAGGTAACTACACCCTGCACTGTACTCTAGCGTGTTATAGAAGGTAACTACACACTGCACGACCCTCTCGTGTTAAGGAAGGTAACTACACCCTGCACTTCCCTCTAGTGTTAGAGAAGGTAACTACACCCTGCACTGCCCCCTAGTGTTAGAGAAGGTAACTACACCCTTTACTGCCCTCTAGTGTTATAGAAGGTAACTACACCTGCACTGTACTCTAGTGTTATAGAAGGTAACTACAACTGCACTGTACTCTAGTGTTATAGAAGGTAACTACACCCTGCACTGCCCTCTAGTGTTAGAGAAGGTAACTACACCTGCACTGTCCTCCGGTGTTATAGAAGGTAACTACACCCTGCACTGCCCTGTAGTGTTATAGAAGGTACCTACACCATGCACTGCCCTCTAGTGTTAGAGAAGGTAACTACACCATGCACTGCCATCCAGTGTTATAGAAGGTAACTACACCCTGCACTGCCCTCTCGTGTTTAGGAAGGTAACTACACCCTGCACTGCCCTCTAGTGTTAGAGAAGGTAACTACACCCTGCACTACCCTCTATTGTTAGAGAAGGTAACTACACCCTGCACTGCCCTCTAGTGTTAGAGAAGGTAACTACAAATGCACTGTCCTCTAGTGTTAAGGAAGGTAACTACAACCTTTACTGCCCTCTAGTGTTAGAGAAGGTAACTACACCTTTACTGCCCTCTAGTGTTATAGAAGGTAACTACACCTGCACTGTACTCTAGTGTTATAGAAGGTAACTACAACTGCACTGTACTCTAGTGTTATAGAAGGTAACTACACCCTGCACTGCCCTCTAGTGTTAGAGAAGGTAACTACACCCTGCACTGTCCTCCGGTGTTATAGAAGGTAACTACACCCTGCAATGCCCTCCTGTGTTATAGAAGGTACCTACACCATGCACTGCCCTCTAGTGTTAGAGAAGGTAACTACACCATGCACTGCCATCCAGTGTTATAGAAGGTAACTACACCCTGCAATGCCCTCCTGTGTTATAGAAGGTAACTACACCCTGCACTGCCCTCCTGTGTTATAGAAGGTAACTACACCCTGCACGACCCTCTCGTGTTTAGGAAGGTAACTACACCCTGCACTGCCCTATAGTTTTAGAGAAGGTAACTACACCCTGCACTACCCTCCAGTGTTATAGAAGGTAACTACACCATGCACTGCCCTCTAGTGTTAGAGAAGGTAACTACAGCCTGCACTGCCCTCTAGTGTTAGAGAAGGTAACTACACCTGCACTGTACTCTAGTGTTATAGATGGTAACTACACCTTGCACTGCCCTCTAGTGTTAGAGAAGGTAACTACACCTGCACTGTCCTCTGGTGTTATAGAAGGTAACTACACCCTGCACTGCCCTCTAGTGTTAAGGTAGGTAACTACACCATACACTGCCCTCTAGTGTTATAGATGGTACCTACAAACTGCACTGCCCACTAGTGTTAGAGAAGGTAACTACAAATGCACTGTCCTCTAGTGTTATAGAAGGTAACTACACCCTGCACTGCCCTCTCGTGTTAAGGAAGGTAACTATACCCTGCACTGCCCTCTAGTCTTAGAGAAGATAACTACAAATGCACTGTCCTCTAGTGTTATAGAAGGTAACTACACCCTGCACTGCCCTCCTGTGTTATAGAAGGTAAATACACCCTGCACGACCCTCTCGTGTTAAGGAAGGTAACTACACCCTGCACTACCCTCAAGTGTTATAGAAGGTAACTACACACTGCACTGCCCTCTAGTGTTATAGAAGGTACCTACATACCCTAAGGGAACATTTTGACAATCACCGTATGGTTAGTGAGAAAGTCCCTATTGGAACTGTCCCTTACTAGACGTCCGAAAACATTTGTAAAATTCGGGGACGGCGTCGGGCCGAGCGGCAGGGCCAGACCTACCGGGAAGTCATCAAATGAACTTTGTCGGACATTCGGTTTTCGTTTAATAAAATAAACAAATTTTGGCCCATTTTTGCGCTATGCCGGAATATCCCACAAGAGGGCATAAGCAATCATATTGCTATTGGACAAAACATCCCGAATCACGACGTGCCATATCTCGAAAACTGAAAATATTTCGAAGCCGAAACTTGGTGAGCGTAGGTTTGGCATTATGGGAAGATGGCCCCGAACAAGATGGCGTCTAGGCCTCAACGGTTTTTGAGTTATGGCCATATTTCTGGGATTAAAGGTCCAAAATGAAAATAGAGAAAAGATTTTTTCACTTCACGTCAAAGTCAAGGAGCCTCCGGTGTCAATAAAAAAAATCGGCCATTTATCTATCGTCATTTAAGAGAAATCGTACGATGACCAGATCGTGATGTTCAGATATAGGTGTTTTTTTTTTCAACGGTTACAGATCCAGTTGCAGGGTGTTCATACGAATATTTTTAAAATGTGCTGCGGAGCTCTGCGACATTTCTGTGATTTTCTATGATTTTCTGAAATAACACACACTCACTAAACCCTCCGTAAATAACTCAGTTCTTAACGTAAAGACTTAAAACTCAGGATTCTGTAAAGGCATACCCCAATGAGGATATGAGTTTATTTATAGCTTCCTGTGCCAACCAGAAGTGCCATAATTGGTGTCTCAGGGGCTGTTTGGAAGGGTTAAAAAAATCAGATCTGTCCAAAACTTCATATGTGTGATTAGACAACCCCCATGAACTGTAAATCAGTCATTTTTCCCAACAGATGTCAAAGAAAAGCTCTCACACACACACACAGCAAGGATGGAGTGACAAAGCGTGGTGTTTAAAGACACAGAGAGCAGGCAATGGCATAAACATAATCCCAAGGCCGTGCCGAGTCCAACGAGGTGCCCCGCTTGACCGTAGCTCGCTCGGTCTGAGCGCAGCGACCATGAGAAAAATAGGCCCACAATGATGCCTGCACCACAATGTCATTGGATTTTGGGTGACAGCGGCGGAACCGTTAGGTTTAGAAGGACAATTCAAACACAGGACTGTTCCTAAGGTCCTCCCGATCTGTGCAAGCCTAACCTTGACTGTGTGGCATTAACCTTTCACAGTTAAAAGAAGGTGTTTACAAAAAAACAGTGTGCATTGACTTCTCTCCCCATAGGAATACATTGCCTGCTCCCCTAAATACAACCTGGAGTCTATATGGGTTATGAATGCTGTATGAACCTGTCTTCTATGACATTCCATCAGACCACTATGAGGTCTACCTGTGTCGATTCTAAGCTTCCTGGAGCAACCGGAAGTGATAAATTGACCCAAAAGGTATTTGGATGTACATCACCTCGAAAGGTGAAAAGGCCTCTGCATTATTCAACCCTGTGTAGATCAGTCAATTCTCAACTTAAAGACTTAAAACTCAGGATTCCCTAGGTTTCTATGTCAGTCAAGACATGTGTGTATTTATAGCTTCCTGTGCCAACCGGAAGTGCCATAATTGGTGTCTCAGGGGCTGTTTGGAAGGGTTAAAAAAATCAGATCTGTCCAAAACTTCATATGTGTGATTAGACAACCCCCATGAACTGTAAATCAGTCATTTTTCCCATAAAAATTCAAAGGAAAAATAAATCACACAGATACACAACTTGGATGGAGGGACGTATTGGGGTGTGTAGAGACTGACAGTGCCTCCAATAGTTAGCTTTGTTCGAGCTAAAAAAGAACCGTCAGACCTAGAGTTTCGAAACTTTAGAATCCTGTTCTAGACCTCAGGTAGATAGTGCGTGGTGAGTTACGGCGCTCTAGAATGTTCTCGGACCGAGAAACAGCGTCGAACATTTGCAATGACTTCAATTCATTTTGACCATTACGAAAATGGCGACATTTAGAAATGTCAAAGAGACACAAGACTAGGTGCATTGTGACCGTCTCGGCCCATAGAGACAGAACCCAACATCTCGGTCCGATAGCTCATTCAAGGACCCCGTAGCAAGGCATGGAAAAAAGTGGATATTCAGCACCAATTAGGCTTTTACTCGGACACCAAATGACCTATCGAGCCGAAACTCGGGATTCGGGGTCGCCTCACATAGGACTATACATAATGTCCGAACTGGCCCCGCAGCTAGAAAGTAACTATGTGTTTTATGGTTTTTTAATGTTTTGTACCGAAGGCCTTGTGAATTTTGGGCCAGCTCTGAAGTATGTTATACTTGGCTCCTAAATGAGTTGGGAAAAGTGGGTTTGGTGTCAGTTTGTATCAGTTTGGTGTCAGAATGATATCAAATTGACTGATGGACGGTGACTTGCAGGTGACTCTTGTCCATTAGCAATATGTTTAGCGGTGAGGTACCATCACCAAAAGCGACATTCTGAAATCAACCCAAACGAGCGATGGAGAGGTACCAGTATCACTGCCCAGCCATCCCTATGTCATCGGGCCAGTCAATTTGGCATTCCTGCATGATTTTTATAGCATGACAAATTGGTAATGGTGACTGCCCAGTTAACCATATGGCAAATGCACAGTGACTTTGAAAGAGTGAGAAAAATCACCAAATGGACATTCTGGAATCAACCCTAACGAGTGATGGAGAGGTACCAGAATCACTGCCAAGCCATCCCGAGTTCATCGGGCCAGTCAATTTGGCATTCCTGCACAAATTTTCAGTGACTTTGCAAAAGTGAGAAACATTTGCAATATGTTTTAACAGTGAGGTACCATCACCAAAGCGACATTCTGAAATCAACCCAAACGAGCGATGGAGAGGTACCAAAATCACTGCCCAGCCATCCCTATGTCATCGGGCCAGTCAATTTGGCATTCCTGCATGATTTTTATGGCATGACAAATTGGTGATGGTGACTGCCCAGTTAACCATATGGCAAATGCACAGTGACTTTGCAAAAGTGAGAAAACATGACCAAATGGACATTCTGAAATCAACACAAACAATGGCATGACCATAGTGTCCAGACTGTGCCGAGTCCAACGAGGTGCCCCGCTTGACCGTAGCTCGCTCGGTCTGAGCGCAGCGACCATGAGAAAAATAGGCCCAATATGAAGCCTGCACCAGTACGTCATTTGATTTTGAGTGACAGCGGCGGAACCGTTAGGTTTAGAAAGACAATTCAACCACAGGAATGTTCCTAAGGTCCTCCTGATCTGTCCAAGCCTATCCTTGACCGTGTGACATTAACCCTTCAAGGTTAAAAGAAGGTGTTTACATAAAAACAGTGTTCATTGACTTCTCTCCCCATAGGAATACATTGGCTGCTCCACTAAATACAACCTGGAGTCTATATGGGTTATGAATGTTGTATGAACCTGTCTTCGGTACCAGTCCATCAGACCACTATAAGGTCTACCTGTGTCGATTCTAGGCTTCCTGGGCCAACCGGAAGTGCTTAAAATCACCCTAAAAGTGTATATCCATACACTGCCTGCAATTTGATGGACATAGTGCATTGAACCCTGTGTAAATCAGTCAATTCTTAACGTAAAGACTTAAAACTCAGGATTCTGTAATAGAATACCCCAATGAGGATGTGTGTTGAGTTATAGCTTCCTGTGCCAACCGGAAGTGCCATAATTGGTGTCTCATGGGCTGTTTGGAGGGTTAAAAAAATCAGATCTTTCCAAAACTTCATATATATGATTAGGCAACCCCCATGAACTGTAAATCAGTCATTTTTCCCATAAAAATTCAAAGGAAAACTAAATCACTCAGATTCACAACTTGGATGGAGGGAGGTATTGGGGTGTGTAGAGACTGACAGTGCCTCCAATAGTTAGCTTTGTTTGAGCTAAAAAAGAACCGTCAGACCTAGAGTTCCGAAACTTTAGAATCCTGTTCTAGACCTCAGGTAGATAGTGCGTGATGAGTTACGGCGCTCTAGAATGTTCTCGGACCGAGAAACAGCGTCGAACATTTGCAATGACTTCAATTCATTTTGACCATTACGAAAATGGCGACATTTAGAAATGTCCCAGAGACACAAGACTAGGTGCATTGTGACCGTCTCGGCCCATAGAGAGAGAACCCAACATCTCGGTCCGATAGCTCATTCAAGGACCCCGTAGCAAGGCATTGAAAAAAGTGGATTTTCAGCACCAATTAGGCTTTTACTCGGGCACCAAATGACCTATCGAGCCGAAACTCGGGATTCGGGGTCGCCTCACATAGGACTACACATAATGTCCGAACTGGCCCCGCAGCTAGAAAGTAACTATGTGTTTTATGTTTTTTTTATGTTTTGTACCGAAGGCCTTGTGAATTTTGGGCCAGCTCTGAAGTATGTTATACTTGGCTCCTAAACGAGTTGGGAAAAGTGGGTTTGGTGTCAGTTTGTATCAGTTTGGTGTCAGAATGATATCAAATTGACTGATGGACGGTGACTTGCAGGTGACTCTTGTCCATTAGCAATATGTTTAAGCGGTGAGGTACCATCACCAAAAGCGACATTCTGAAATCAACCCTAACGAGCGATGGAGAGGTACCAGTATCACTGCCCAGCCATCCCGAGGTCATCGGGCCAGTCAATTTGGCATTCCTGCATGATTTTTATAGCATGACAAATTGGTAATGGTGACCGCCCAGTTAACCATATGGCAAATGCACAGTGACTTTGAAAAGTGAGAAAAATCACCAAATGGACATTCTGGAATCAACCCTAACGAGCGATGGAGAGGTACCAGAATCACTGCCAAGCCATCCCGACTTCATCGGGCCAGTCAATTTGGCATTCCTGCATGAATTTTCAGTGACTTTGCAAAAGTAAGGAACATTTGCAATATGTTTTAACAGTGAGGTACCATCACCAAAAGCGACATTCTGAAATCAACCCAAACGAGCTATGGAGAGGTACCAGAATACTGCCAAGCCATCCCGAGTTCATCGGGCCAGTCAATTGGCATTCCTGCACAAATTTTCAGTGACTTTGCAAAAGTAAGGAACATTTGCAATATGTTTTAACAGTGAGGTACCATCACCAAAAGTGACATTCTGAAATCAACCCAAACGAGCGATGGAGAGGTACCAGAATCACTGCCCAGACATCCGAGGTCATCGGGCCAGTCAATTTGGCATTCCTGCATGATTTTTATGGCATGACAAATTGGTGATGGTGACTGCCCAGTTAACCATATGGCAAATGCACAGTGACTTTGCAAAAGTGAGAAAACATGACCAAATGGACATTCTGAAATCAACACAAACAATGGCATCACCATAGAGTCCAGACTGTGCCGAGTCCAACGAGGCGCCCCGCTTGACCGTAGCTCGCTCGGTCTGAGCGCAGCGACCATGAGAAAAATAGGCCCAATATGAAGCCTGCACCAGTACGTCATTTGATTTTGGGTGACAGCGGCGGAACCGTTAGGTTTAGAAAGACAATTCAACCACAGGAATGTTCCTAAGGTCCTCCTGATCTGTCCAAGCCTATCCTTGACCGTGTGACATTAACCCTTCACAGTCAAAAGAAGGTGTTTACATAAAAACTGTGTTCATTGACTTCTCTCCCCATAGGAATACATTGGCTGCTCCACTAAATACAACCTGGAGTCTATATGGGTTATGAATGCTGTATGAACCTGTCTTTGGTACCAGTCCATCAGGCCACTATAAGGTCTACCTGTGTCGATTCTAAGCTTCCTGGACCAACCGGAAGTGGTTCAAATCGCCCTAAAAGTGTATACCCATACACTGCCTGCAATTTGATGGACATAGTGCATTGAACCCTGTGTAAATCAGTCAGTTTTCATGGTAAAGACTTAAAACTCAGGATTCTCTAATGGAATACCCCAATGAGGATGTATGTTGAGTTACAGCTTCCTGTGCCAACCGGAAGTGCCATAATTGGTGTCTCATGGGCTGTTTGGAGGGGTTAAAAAATTCAGATCTTTCCAAAACTTCATATATATGATTAGGCAACCCCCATGAACTGTAAATCAGTCATTTTTCCCATAAAAATTCAAAGGAAAACTAAATCACACAGATACACAACATGGATGGAGGGACGTATCATTGGGGTGCGTAGAGACAGACAGTGCCTCCAATAGTTAGCTTTGAATGATATCAAATTGACTGATGGACGGTGACTTGCAGGTGACTCTTGTCCATTAGCAATATGTTTAAGCGGTGAGGTACCATCACCAAAAGCGACATTCTGAAATCAACCCTAACGAGCAATGGAGAGGTACCAGAATCACTGCCCAGCCATCTCGAGGTCATCGGGCCAGTCAATTTGGCATTCCTGCATGATTTTTATAGCATGACAAATTGGTGATGGTGAATGCCCAGTTAACCATATGGCAAATGCACAGTGACTTTGCAAAAGTGAGACAACATTTGCAATATGTTTTAACAGTGAGGTACCATCACCAAAAGCGACATTCTGAAATCAACCCAACGAGCGATGGAGAGGTACCAGAATCACTGCCAAGCCATCCCGAGTTCATCGGTTCAGTCAATTTGGCATTCCTGCATGATTTTTATAGCATGACAAATTGGTAATGGTGACTGCCCAGTTAACCATATGGCAAATGCACAGTGACTTTGCAAAAGTGAGACAACATTTGCAATATGTTTTAACAGTGAGGTACCATCACCAAAAGCGACATTCTGAAATCAACCCAAGCGAGCGATGGAGAGGTACCAGAATCACTGCCAAGCCATCCCGAGTTCATCGGTTCAGTCAATTTGGCATTCCTGCATGATTGTTATGGCATGACAAATTGGTGATGGTGAATGCCCAGTTAACCATATGGCAAATGCACAGTGACTTTGAAAGAGTGAGAAAAATCACCAAATGGACATTCTGGAATCAACCCTAACGAGCGATGGAGAGGTACCAGAATCACTGCCAAGCCATCCCGAGTTCATCGGGCCAGTCAATTTGGCATTCCTGCATGATTTTTATAGCATGACAAATTGGTGATGGTGAATGCCCAGTTAACCATATGGCAAATGCACAGTGACTTTGCAAAAGTGAGAAAACATAAACAAATGGACATGATGAAATCAACACCACGAGTGATTGAAAGGAACAACAATCACTGCCCGGCCATCCCGAGTTCATCAGGCCAGTCAATTTTGCATTTCTGAAGGATTTTTGAGCATGTCAAATTTCTTATGACATTTGGCCCCCACAAAACATATGCCTTATGCACAAGCAAAAAAAAAAAAACATTATGATAATAAAATATGACTAAAGTATGTTGATACAGTTCTTATACGTGTGTAACTGACACAAAATTCGAAATTTTTCGAAAAACGGTCCAGAAAGCAACTTTTTTAGGGGTGTGTGAAGTTTTTTATGAAATTTAATAATTTTTGACTTTTGACTTCTGACTTCCTATGAAATCATATTGCAGATGGACAAAACACATGCAATAATGCGCAAGTAAAAAAAATAAAAAATTATGATAATAAAATATGACTAAAGTATGTTGATACAGTTCTTATACGTGTGTAACTGACACAAAATTCGAAATTTTTTCGAAAAACGGTCCAGAAAGCACTTTTTTAGGGGTGTGTGAAGTTTATTATGAAATGTTATAATTTTTGACTTTTGACTTCTGACTTCCTATGAAATCATATTGCAGAGGGACAAAACACATGCAATAATGCGCAAGTAAAAAAAATTTGGCTTTTGGATGTTGACTTGGAGTCCAATATCAATATGAAAAACCATGGTGGAGCGCAATCGCCACCTGTTGGATTTTTGAAGTGTTACAACTGGCAATAGCCATATGGCAATTGATGTAAACTTTGCATGAATCAACGCCGCTTTGGGTGGTATTGGCCAATGTGTACATGGTTTGTCCTATGCCAATAATTTGCCATTCATTTTTGTCCACTACGGGGGTGAAGTCCCTTACAAACTGCACTGCCCTCTAGTGTTATAGAAGGTAACTACACCTGCACTGCCCTCTAGTGTTATATAAGGTAACTACACCCTGCACGACTCTCTAGTGTTATATAAGGTAACTACACCCTGCACGACCCTCTAGTGTTAAGGAAGGTAACTACACCCTACACTACCCTCTAGTGTTATAGAAGGTATCTATACCCTGCACTGCCCTCTAGTGTTATATAAGGTAACTACACCCTGCACGACCCTCTAGTGTTAAGGAAGGTAACTACACCTTTCACTACCCTCTAGTGTTATAGACGGTAACTACACCCTGCACTGTCCTCCAGTGTTATAGAAGGTAACTACACCCTGCACTGCCCTCCTGTGTTATAGAAGGTAACTATACCCTGCACTGCACTCTAGTGTTATAGAAGGTAACTATACCCTGCACTACCCTCCAGTGTTATAGAAGGTAACTACACCATGCACTGCCCTCTAGTGTTAGAGAAGGTAACTACAGCCTGCACTGCCCTCTAGTGTTAGAGAAGGTAACTACACCCTGCACTGCCCTCTAGTGTTAAGGTAGGTAACTACACCCTGCACTACCCTCCCGTGTTATAGAAGGTAACTACACCTACACTGCCCTCTAGTGTTATAGAAGGCAACTACACCCTGCACTACCCTCTAGTGTTAGAGAAGGTAACTACACCCTGCACTGCCCTCCTGTGTTATAGAAGGTAACTATACCCTGCACTGCCCTCTAGTGTTATAGAAGGTAACTACACCCTGCACTGACCTCAAGTGTTACAGAAGGTAACTACACCCTGCACTGCCCTCCAGTGTTATAGAAGGTAACTACACCCTGCACTGCCCTCCTGTGTTAGAGAAGGTAACTACACTCTGCACTACCCTCTAGTGTTATAGAAGGTAACTACACCCTGCATGACCCTCTAGTGTTAGAGAAGGTAACTACACCCTGCACGACCCTCTCGTGTTAAGGAAGGTAACTACACCATGCACTGCCCTCTAGTGTTAGAGAAGGTAACTACACCATGCACTGCCCTCCAGTGTTATAGATGGTAACTACACCCTGCACGACCCTCTCGTGTTAAGGAAGGTAACTACACCCTGCACTGCCCTCTAGTGTAATAGAAGGTAACTACACCATGCACTGCCCTCTAGTGTTAGAGAAGGTAACTACACCCTGCACTGCCCTGTAGTGTTATAGAAGGTAACTACACCCTGCACTGCACTGTAGTGTTATAGAAGGTACCTAAACCCTGCACTGCCCTCTAGTGTTATAGAAGGTAACTACACATTCACTGCCCTCCAGTGTTATAGAAGATAACTACACCCTGCACTGCCCTCTAGTGTTATAGAAGGTAACTACACCCTGCACTGCCCTGTAGTGTTATAGAAGGTACCTAAACCCTGCACTGCCCTCTAGCGTTAGAGAAGGTAACTACAAATGCACTGTCCTCTAGTGTTATAGAAGGTAACTACACCATGCACTGCCCTCCAGTGTTATAGAAGGTAACTACACCCTGCACTGCCCTCCTGTGTTATAGAAGGTAACTACACCCTGCACTGCCCTCTAGTGTTATAGATGGTAACTACACCATGCACTGCCCTCTAGTGTTAGAGAAGGTAACTATAAACTGCACTGCCCTCTAGTGTAATTGAAGTTAACTACACATTCACTGCCCTCCAGTGTTATAGAAGGTAACTACACCTTGCACTGCCCTCTAGTGTTATAGAAGGTAACTACACCCTGCACTGCCCTCTAGTGTTATAGAAGGTAACTACACCCTGCACTGCCCTCTAGTGTTAGGGAAGGTAACTACACCCTGCACTGCCCTCTAGTGTTATAGAACGTAACTACACCCCTGCACTGCCCTCTAGCGTTATAGAAGGTAACTACACCCTGCACTGCCCTCTAGTGTTAGAGAAGGTAATTACACCCTGCACTGCCCTCTAGTGTTATAGAAGGTACCTAAACCCTGCACTGCCCTCTAGTGTTATAGAAGGTAACTACACCCTGCACTGCCCTCCTGTGTTATAGAAGGTAACTAAACCCTGCACGACCCTCTCGTGTTGAGGAAGGTAACTACACCCTGCACGACCCTCTCGTGTTAAGGAAGGTAACTACACCATGCACTGTCCTCTGGTGTTATAGAAGGTAACTACACCCTGCACTGCCCTCTGGTGTTATAGAAGGTAACTACACCCTGCACTGCCCTCCTGTGTTATAGAAGGTAACTACACCCTGCACTGCCCTCTAGTGTTATAGAAGGTAACAACACCATGCACTGCCCTCTAGTGTTATAGAAGGTAACAACACTATGCACTGCCCTCTAGTGTTGTAGAAGGTAACTACACCATGCACTGCCCTCTAGTGTTATAGAAGGTAACAACACCATGCACTGCCCTCTAGTGTTAGAGAGTGTAACTACACCCTGCACTGCCCTCTAGTGTTAGAGAAGGTAACTACACCCTGCACTACCCTCTAATGTTATAGAAGGTAACTACACCATGCACTGCCCTCCAGTGTTATAGAAGGTAACTACACCTACACTGCCCTCTGGTGTTATAGAAGGCAACTACACCCTGCACTACCCTCTAGTGTTATAGAAGGTAACTACACCCTGCACTGCCCTCTAGTGTTAGAGAAGGTAACTACACCTGCACTTCCCTCTAATGTTATAGAAGGTAACTACACCCTGCACTGCCCTATAGTGTTATAGAAGGTAACTACACCCTGCAATGCCCTCCTGTGTTATAGAAGGTAACTACACCTGCACTAACTGTCCTCTAGTGTTATAGAAGGTAACTACACCATGCACTGCCCTCCAGTGTTATAGAAGGTAACTACACCCTGCACTGCCCTCCTGTGTTATAGAAGGTAACTACACCCTGCAATGCCCTCCTGTGTTATAGAATGTAACTACACCCTGCACTGCCCTACTGTGTTATAGAATGTAACTACACCCTGCACTGCCCTACTGTGTTATAGAAGGTAACTACACCCTGCACAACCCTCTCGTGTTTAGGAAGGTAACTACACCCTGCACTGCCCTATAGTTTTAGAGAAGGTAACTACACCCTGCACTACCCTCTAGTGTTATAGAAGGTAACTTCACCATGCACTGCCCTCTAGTGTTAGAGAAGGTAACTACACCCTGCACTGCCCTCTAGTGTTAGAGAAGGTAACTACACCTGCACTGTACTCTAGTGTTATAGATGTAACTACACCTTGCACTGCCCTCTAGTGTTAGAGAAGGTAACTACACCTGCACTGTCCTCTGGTGTTATAGAATGTAACTACATCATGCACTGCCCTCCAGTGTTATAGAAGGTAACTACACCATGCACTGCCCTCTAGTGTTAGAGAAGGTAACTACACCTGCACTGTACTCTGGTGTTATAGAAGGTAACTACAACCTGCACTGCCCTCCAGTGTTATAGAAGGTAACTACACCTACACTGCCCTCTAGTGTTATAGAAGAAAACTACACCCTGCACTACCCTCTAGTGTTAAGGTAGGTAACTACACCCTGCACTACCCTCTAGTGTTATAGAAGGTAACTACACCATGCACTGCCCTCCAGTGTTATATAAGGTAACTACACCCTGCACTACCCTCTAGTGTTAAGGTAGGTAACTACACCCTGCACTACCCTCTAGAGTTATAGAATGTAACTACACCCTGCACTGCCCTCTTCTATCTCAGACTTTAATCACATAATCGGTACTATATATGAGGAAATTAGTTCAGCTGTTAAAGAACATGTTCTTCCTTCTCTCCCATGTTGTTTGTGACGTAGAAGTCAGTCACTGGCCGCGGGCAGCATTTGGTTCTTTAACGCACACACATTCATCACTCCTCCCTGCACCATTATAAGATAAGTTAACAATGTGGGTCGACACACAAATTAACTTCTGTCTTGGTGCATGCATTTCACAATTGTCAATGTTCATATTTGAAAGATACAATAATTATTATACTTATCAATGTTGTGGATGAGCGCATTGTTTGTTTGTTCTGTTCCTCTCTCTCCATCTCTGTAGCTTCCGGGTATGCTGGAAAAGGACCCGAGCTAAGGGAATTGGGTTGGCTTTATAGTGCCTGTCCCAAATGGCTCATAAATGCATATGGGCATATTGAAAGATATTGTCAGTAGTGATGTAATGTTGTAAATGTTATGTTGTGATATTGTTTAAAACCGTATTGCAATGTATATCCTTTAGTATGTTCATGGAAAATGTAGGTTTCTATTGTTAATTGATTAATTAATTAGGGTTAATTGTTCTGAGGGGAGGGGCTAGCCCTACAAAAGGAGCCTCTCCTCCAGTCTCTAAAAAGGCAGTTTGGATTGAGCTGTGGATGGGGCAGCATTGTTTTTAAGCTGTCCCATAAGGTAGACGTTGATGGCAGTACTGTTGTTTTTTTGTTCCGGAATCACTTGTAAATAAACACCTTTGCACAGAAGAACTTTTGCGGTTCCGCCATCTTTTTATTTTGATAGAGGTTAGGTTATCCAGTTTAGCCTTCTGGCTTACTCTACGTGACATATGGTGGCAGTGGTGGGATGGCGTACCGCAAATCAGTGAATTCCAACAAGAGAGGTAAAGGAATGCGTACAGGATTGCGTTTTCAGCAACAGCATCAACTGTCAGAAAAGGTACCTGAAGTTGAACCGGGGTGGAACAGCATGGAATCGTCTGGTGAAGAAGAGGTCAAGTATGAGAAACTAGGAGCCCGACCGCGGGGCCAAAGACAACCAGAACTGGGTGAGCTGCTGACTGAAGGAGCAGTTGGGGGACCAGAACCACACCCAACCATGGTAACCCTTTTTCAGCAACTTTTCACCTGCCTTGAGAGGAGGGACGAAGACCTCAAGCAGGAGTTACGTGGCCTACGCCAATCTATCCTCACAGCTCCCCACCAGGCGGAACTCGTCAGTGAGAGCCCAAGATTGGGTCTTCCAACACCAGGACGACAAAGGCTCGATGCAGCAGGGACTTCAACTCCACAGCAGGCACCCCAAGCAGTAATGAGGCCAGCACCAGGAGACCAGTCCAGCAGTGTTAACGTCCATCTTCCAGCATTCCTGAGGAAGGAGCCAAAGATGCCCTCATACCAGCAGGGGAGGACATTGAAAACTACCTGCTGAGGTTTGAGCGCATGGCTAAGACGTGGCAGTGGCCTGAGGTAGAGTGGGCCTGCAGGCTTGTCCCATTGCTCACGGGCAAGGCCTTAGAGGCTTACACAGCAATGGATGAGGGGCTGTCCAATGTCTACAAGGGCTTGAAGGAAGCGCTGCTGGTGAAGTTTGACATCTCACCGGAAACCTACCGTCAACGCTTCAGAGCTGCATCAACGCCATCGGGTGAGTCGCCGACAGAGACGTACCACCGCCTCAAGGGTCTCTACCGACGATGGGTTCGACCGGGGAGAAGACACAGGACGAAATCGGGGAGGTCATCATCCTCGAGCAACTTCTACAGGTTCTACCACACGACATTCGAACCTGGGTCCGAGAGCACGAGCCCAAGGACGGGCTTATGGCGGCCAAGCTTGCACTGCAGTATCTTAATGCACGTAAAGGGGCCCACCACAACCTGCAGCACCCGCTCCAAGGAGTCTCAGAGACACAAGGGACATCAGAAACGCCAGAGATGGTGGAGGTAACTCTGGGGGTTATGTGTCTGGGAGGAGGTAAGGGATCATGCAGTTCGCTCTGATGGGAGGGGTCTGACCTGTTTTTACTGCCGGCAGCAGGGGCACAAAGCGTCAATGTGTCCGCTACGTAAATCCAAGCTCTCAGAGATGGTGGAGGTAACTCTGGGGGTTATGTGTCTGGGAGGGAGGTAAGGGATCATGCAGTTCGCTCTGATGCACTGCCCTCTAGTGTTATAGAAGGTAACAACACCATGCACTGCCCTCTAGTGTTAGAGAGTGTAACTACACCCTGCACTGCCCTCTAGTGTTAGAGAAGGTAACTACACCCTGCACTACCCTCTAATGTTATAGAAGGTAACTACACCATGCACTGCCCTCCAGTGTTATAGAAGGTAACTACACCTACACTGCCCTCTGGTGTTATAGAAGGCAACTACACCCTGCACTACCCTCTAGTGTTATAGAAGGTAACTACACCCTGCACTGCCCTCTAGTGTTAGAGAAGGTAACTACACCTGCACTTCCCTCTAATGTTATAGAAGGTAACTACACCCTGCACTGCCCTATAGTGTTATAGAAGGTAACTACACCCTGCAATGCCCTCCTGTGTTATAGAAGGTAACTACACCTGCACTAACTGTCCTCTAGTGTTATAGAAGGTAACTACACCATGCACTGCCCTCCAGTGTTATAGAAGGTAACTACACCCTGCACTGCCCTCCTGTGTTATAGAAGGTAACTACACCCTGCAATGCCCTCCTGTGTTATAGAATGTAACTATACCCTGCACTGCCCTACTGTGTTATAGAATGTAACTACACCCTGCACTGCCCTACTGTGTTATAGAAGGTAACTACACCCTGCACAACCCTCTCGTGTTTAGGAAGGTAACTACACCCTGCACTGCCCTATAGTTTTAGAGAAGGTAACTACACCCTGCACTACCCTCTAGTGTTATAGAAGGTAACTTCACCATGCACTGCCCTCTAGTGTTAGAGAAGGTAACTACACCCTGCACTGCCCTCTAGTGTTAGAGAAGGTAACTACACCTGCACTGTACTCTAGTGTTATAGATGTAACTACACCTTGCACTGCCCTCTAGTGTTAGAGAAGGTAACTACACCTGCACTGTCCTCTGGTGTTATAGAATGTAACTACATCATGCACTGCCCTCCAGTGTTATAGAAGGTAACTACACCATGCACTGCCCTCTAGTGTTAGAGAAGGTAACTACACCTGCACTGTACTCTGGTGTTATAGAAGGTAACTACAACCTGCACTGCCCTCCAGTGTTATAGAAGGTAACTACACCTACACTGCCCTCTAGTGTTATAGAAGAAAACTACACCCTGCACTACCCTCTAGTGTTAAGGTAGGTAACTACACCCTGCACTACCCTCTAGTGTTATAGAAGGTAACTACACCATGCACTGCCCTCCAGTGTTATATAAGGTAACTACACCCTGCACTACCCTCTAGTGTTAAGGTAGGTAACTACACCCTGCACTACCCTCTAGAGTTATAGAATGTAACTACACCCTGCACTGCCCTCTTCTATCTCAGACTTTAATCACATAATCGGTACTATATATGAGGAAATTAGTCCAGCTGTTAAAGAACATGTTCTTCCTTCTCTCCCATGTTGTTATTCCCAGTACTGGACACCAGGCAACCATATTGGTACATGATTGGTAGTGTCTGAAGTCTTTATGAGAAGAATGTTACTGAGGGGACTGAGGGGACTGTTACAGAGAGGACTGTTACTGAGGGGACTGTTACTGAGGGGACTGTTACTGAGGGGACTGTTACTGAGAGGACTGTTACTGAGGGGACTGTTACTGAGAGGACTGTTACTGAGGGGACTGTTACTGAGGGGACTGTTACTGAGAGGACTGTTACTGAGGGGACTGTTACTGAGGGGACTGTTACTGAGAGGACTGTTACTGAGGGGACTGTTACTGAGAGGACTGTTACTGAGGGGACTGTTACTGAGGGGACTGTTACTGAGAGGACTGTTAATGAGGGGACTGTTACTGAGGGGACTGTTACTGAGGGGACTGTTACTGAGGGGACTGTTACTGAGAGGACTGTTACTGAGGGGACTGTTACTGAGGGGACTGTTACTGAGAGGACTGTTACTGAGAGGACTGTTACTGAGAGGACTGTTACTGAGGGGACTGTTACTGAGGGGACTGTTACTGAGGGGACTGTTACTGAGGGGACTGTTACTAAGGGGACTGTTACTGAGGGGACTGTTACTGAGGGGACTGTTACTGAGGGGACTGTTACTGAGGGGACTGTTACTGAGAGGACTGTTACTGAGGGGACTGTTACTGAGGGGACTGTTACTGAGAGGACTGTTACTGAGAGGACTGTTACTGAGAGGACTGTTACTGAGGGGACTGTTACTGAGGGGACTGTTACTGAGGGGACTGTTACTGAGAGGACTGTTACTGAGAGGACTGTTACTGAGGGGACTGTTACTGAGGGGACTGTTACTGAGAGGACTGTTACTGAGGGGACTGTTACTGAGGGGACTGTTACTGAGGGGACTGTTACTGAGGGGACTGTTACTGAGGGGACTGTTACTGAGAGGACTGTTACAGAGGGGACTGTTACTCAGAGGACTGTTACTGAGGGGACTGTTACTGAGAGGACTGTTACTGAGGGGATTGTTACTGAGGGGACTGTTACTGAGAGGACTGTTACTGAGGGGACTGTTACTGAGGGGACTGTTACTGAGAGGACTGTTACTGAGGGGACTGTTACTGAGGGGACTGTTACTGAGAGGACTGTTACTGAGGGGCCTGTTACTGAGGGGACTGTTACTGAGAGGACTGTTACTGAGGGGACTGTTACTGAGGGGACTGTTACTGAGAGGACTGTTACTGAGAGGACTGTTACTGAGGGGCCTGTTACTGAGGGGACTGTTACTGAGGGGACTGTTACTGAGGGGACTGTTACTGAGGGGACTGTTACTGAGAGGACTGTTACTGAGAGGACTGTTACAGAGGAGACTGTTACTGAGAGGACTGTTACTGAGAGGACTGTTACTGAGAGGACTGTTACTGAGAGGACTGTTACTGAGGGGACTGTTACTGAGGGGACTGTTACTCAGAGGAATGTTCCTGCCAGTGGGGATGTGTTACTGAGAGGACTGTTACTGAGAGGACTGCTACTGTGGGGACTGTTACTGCCAGTGGGGACTGTTACTGAGAGGACTGTTACTGAGAGGACTGTTACTGAGGGGACTGTTACTGAGGGGACTGTTATTGAGAGGACTGTAACTGAGAGGACTGCTACTGTGGGGACTGTTACTGAGGGGACTGTTACTGAGAGGACTGCTACTGAGAGGACTGTTACTGAGAGGACTGCTACTGTGGGGACTGTTACTGCCAGTGGGGACTGTTACTGAGAGGACTGTTACTGAGAGGACTGTTACTGAGAGGACTGTTACTGAGGGGACTGTTACTGAGAGGACTGTTACTGAGGGGACTGTTACTGAGAGGACTGTTACTGAGAGGACTGCTACTGTGGGGACTCTTACTGCCAGTGGGGACTGTTACTGAGAGGACTGTTACTGAGGGGACTGTTACAGAGAGGACTGTTACAGAGAGGACTGTTACTGAGAGGACTGTTACTGAGAGGACTGTTACTGAGGGGACTGTTACAGAGAGGACTGTTACAGAGAGGACTGTTACTGAGGGGACTGTTACTGAGGGGACTGTTACTGAGGGGACTGTTACTGAGAGGACTGTTACTGAGAGGACTGTTACTGCCAGTGAAAATCAGATATTCAGAGCCTTGCAGAACTGTAAAGGAATTCCAGAGCAGATCCATATCATCCACAGGGGAATACGGTGAGAGATTTAACCGTACCCCAGGATAGAGGACTGTGGAGAAGGGAACCACCCCAGGATAGAGGACTGTGGAGAAGGGAACCACCCCAGGATAGAGGACTGTGGAGAAGGGAACCACCCCAGAATAGAGGACTGTGGAGAAGGGAACCACCCCAGGATAGAGGACTGTGGAGAAGGGAACCACCCCAGGATAGAGGACTGTGGAGAAGGGAACCACCCCATGATAGAGGACTGTGGAGAAGGGAACCACCCCAGGATAGAGGACTGTGGAGAAGGGAACCACCCCAGGATAGAGGACTGTGGAGAAGGGAACCACCCCAGGATAGAGGACTGTGAAGAAGGGAACCACCCCGGCATAGAGGACTGTGGAGAAGGGAACCACCCCAGGATAGAGGACTGTGGAGAAGGGAACCACCCCAGGATAGAGGACTGTGGAGAAGGGAACCACCCCAGGATAGAGGACTGTGGAGAAGGGAACCACCCCAGGATAGAGGACTGTGGAGAAGGGAACCACCCCAGGATAGAGGACTGTGGAGAAGGGAACCACCCCAGGATAGAGGACTGTGGAGAAGGGAACCACCCCAGGATAGAGGACTGTGGAGAAGGGAACCACCCCAGGATAGAGGACTGTGGAGAAGGGAACCACCCCAGGATAGAGGACTGTGGAGAAGGGAACCACCCCAGGATAGAGGACTGTGGAGAAGGGAACCACCCCAGAATAGAGGACTGTGGAGAAGGGAACCACCCCAGAATAGAGGACTGTGGAGAAGGGAGCCACCCCAGAATAGAGGACTGTGGAGAAGGGAACCACCCCAGAATAGAGGACTGTGGAGAAGTGAACCACCCCAGGATAGAGGACTGTGGAGAAGGGAACCACCCCAGGATAGAGGACTGTGGAGAAGGGAACCACCCCAGGATAGAGGACTGTGGAGAAGGGAACCACCCCAGAATAGAGGACTGTGGAGAAGGGAACCACCCCAGGATAGAGGACTGTGGAGAAGGGAACTACCCCAGCATAGAGGACTGTGGAGAAGGGAGCCACCCCAGGATAGAGGACTGTGGAGAAGGGAACCACCACAGCATAGAGGACTGTGGAGAAGGGAACCACCCCAGAATAGAGGACTGTGGAGAAGGGAACCACCCCAGGATAAAGGACTGTGGAGAAGGGAACCACCCCAGGATAGAGGACTGTGGAGAAGGGAACCACCCCAGGATAGAGGACTGTGGAGAAGGGAACCACCCCAGCATAGAGGACTGTGGAGAAGGGAACCACCCCAGCATAGAGGACTGTGGAGAAGGGAACCACCCCAGGATAGAGGACTGTGGAGAAGGGAACCACCCCAGGATAGAGGACTGTGGAGAAGGGAACCACCCCAGCATAGAGGACTGTGGAGAAGGGAACCACCCCAGGATAGAGAACTGTGGAGAAGGGAACCACCCCAAGATAGAGGATTGTGGAGAAGGGAACCACCCCAGGATAGAGGACTGTGGAGAAGGGAACCACCCCAGGATAGAGGACTGTGGAGAAGGGAACCACCCCAGGATAGAGGACTGTGGAGAAGGGAACCACCCCAGCATAGAGGTCTGTGGAGAAGGGAACCACCCCAGGATAGAGGACTGTGGAGAAGGGAACCACCCCAGGATAGAGGACTGTGGAGAAGGGAACCACCCCAGGATAGAGGACTGTGGAGAAGGGAACCACCCCAGGATAGAGGACTGTGGAGAAGGGAACCACCCCAGGATAGAGGACTGTGGAGAAGGGAACCACCCCAGGATAGAGGACTGTGGAGAAGGGAACCACCCCAGGATAGAGGACTGTGGAGAAGGGAACCACCCCAGGATAGAGGACTGTGGAGAAGGGAACCACCCCAGGATAGAGAACTGTGGAGAAGGGAACCACCCCAAGATAGAAGATTGTGGAGAAGGGAACCACCCCAGGATAGAGGACTGTGGAGAAGGGAACCACCCCAGGATAGAGGATTGTGGAGAAGGGAACCACCCCAGGATAGAGGACTGTGGAGAAGGGAACCACCCCAGGATAGAGGACTGTGGAGAAGGGAACCACCCCAGGATAGAGGACTGTGGAGAAGGGAACCACCCCAGCATAGAGGACTGTGGAGAAGGGAACCACCCCAGGATAGAGGACTGTGGAGAAGGGAACCACCCCAGGATAGAGGACTGTGTAGAAGGGAACCACCCCAGGATAGAGGACCTTGGAGAAGGGAACCACCCCAGGATAGAGGACTGTGGAGAAGGGAACCACCCCAGCATAGAGGTCTGTGGAGAAGGGAACCACCCCAGGATAGAGGACTGTGGAGGAGGGAACCACCCCAGGATAGAGGACTGTGGAGAAGGGAACCACCCCAGGATAGAGGACTGTGGAGAAGGGAACCACCCCATGATAGAGGACTGTGGAGAAGGGAACCGCCCCAGGATAGAGGACTGTGGAGAAGGGAACCACCCCAGGATAGAGGACTGTGGAGAAGGGAACCACCCCAGGATAGAGGACTGTGGAGAAGGGAACCACCTCAGTATAGAGGACTGTGGAGAAGGGAACCACCCCAGGATAGAGGACTGTGGAGAAGGGAACCACCCCAGGATAGAGGACTGTGGAGAAGGGAACCACCCCAGGATAGAGGACCTTGGAGAAGGGAACCACCCCAGGATAGAGGACTGTGGAGAAGGGAACCACCCCAGCATAGAGGACTGTGGAGAAGGGTACCACCCCAGGATAGAGGACTGTGGAGAAGGGAACCACCCCAGGATAGAGGACTGTGGATTAGGGAACCACCCCATGATAGAGGACTGTGGAGAAGGGAACCACCTCAGGATAGAGGACTGTGAAGAAGGGAACCACCCCGGCATAGAGGACTGTGGAGAAGGGAACCACCCCAGGATAGAGGACTGTGGAGAAGGGAACCACCCCAGGATAGAGGACTGTGGAGAAGGGAACCACCCCAGGATAGAGGACTGTGGAGAAGGGAACCACCCCAGCATAGAGGACTGTGGAGAAGGGAACCACCCCAGGATAGAGGACTGTGGAGAAGGGAACCACCCCATCATAGAGGACTGTGGAGAACGGAACCACCCCAGGATAGAGGACTGTGGAGAAGGGAACCACCCCAGGATAGAGGACTGTGGAGAAGGGAACCACCCCAGGATAGATGACTGTGGAAAAGGGAACAACCCCAGCGTAGAGGTCTGTGGAGTTGGGAACCATTCCAGCATTGAGGTCTGTGGAGAAGGGAACTACCACAGCAAAAGCAACAAAATGCTGAGAGCACTGAGTCTGGGAGCGCAGACGAGGATTCTTAACTAGTATTCATAAACAGGTCCCGAAGGGAGTGAAGAGAGCAGACAGTGTAGTACACAGCTAGTATGTGATAATAGTGAGGAACAAGGTAAGAATGATAGAAACTTCACTGTGAAGGAGTGCCAGCCTGTCCTCGGGAGACCCCATAGGCTCAGAGACTATGAAGTGGACACTAATTCATTGGGGTCACACATGACGTTGCCCTGCCATTCATCCCTGCACAGGAGGCCCAGAAACATTCTAATCTATAACACTTTAGCTCTGCCAAGCTCTTATCAGGATAGCAACTAGAGATGATCAGATGTTTTCTGAACCTTAACTAATCCCAGCATGATAATGGTGCGTGTTGGTCTTTGTCCATACAGGTAGACATGTTATATGGCTGGTAGTTCAGCTTTCTCAGGTGTTCTCATGACTTATGTCCTCTGATTTTGTTTTGGGGCCAGTGAAATGTTTTGGATAACATTAACATTTTGATGGGAGGGTGTTGTAAGGGATCCCTCAGGGAACTCCACCCCCCCCCCGTTCAGCTGACATGGTGGCGCAGGGAATGCAAAAATATTCTTTAGAAATATTTAACCTCCACACATTAACAAGTCCAAGACCTCAAATGAAAGATAAACACCTTGTTCATCTACCCAGCATGTCAGATTTTTTAAATATTTTACGGCGAAAACACAACATATATTTATGTTAGACCACCACCAAACCAAAGAAAAAACGTAGCCAGTTTTTCCAGCAAAAGATAAAATCACAAAAAGCAGGATTAAAATAAAATCAATCACTAACCTCTTGAAAATCTTCATCAGATGACAGTCATATGACATGTTACACAGTACATTTATGTTTTGTTCGATAATATGCATTTTTATATCCATAAATCTCGGTTTACATTGATGCCATGTTCAGAAATTCCTCCAAAATATCCGGAGGAATTATAGAATGCTACGCCAGATAACAGAAATACTCATCAAATACTCATCATATAATTAAAGATACAATGGTTCTTTAATGCAACCGCTGTGTCACATTGTTTTTTACGTTACGGAAAAAGCCTAACATTGCAATAATCTGAGACGGCGCTCAGACGTAACAACATTTCTCCGCCATGTTGGAGTCAACAGAAATACAAAATTACAACAAATATTCCCTTACCTTTTGATGATCGTTTTGTTCCATAATGTTCAATACTAGTGTCCAAGTAGCAGCATTTGTTGTCACTTTCAGCTCACATGCCCAAAAAATGACTTCTGGTCCATGATAACTTGCATGAAAACTTCCAAAAGACATATTACAGGTCGAAAAAACTGGTCAAACTAAATGCAGAATCAATCTTCAGGATGGTATAATCATAAATATCCAATAACATTCCAACCGGATCGTTTTCATCTGGGGCTGATTGGAACAGCCGTAGCACTCAAAGAGAAATGCGCCATAACATTCTCTTGCGACACCGACTATTTTCCCTCCCATTAGGTCAAAGTTCACAGCAAATGCTCCATTACACTTTCTACTGAATGAGGACATCTAGTGGAAGACGTAGGAAGTGTATCCAGATCCATAACGTGTTGGGAAGGGAGGGGGCAATGAAGTCAAAGTTGACCCAACTTTCAGGATTTCAAAACTTGTTTGGAAGATTGCCTGCCCTGTGAGTTCTGTTCTACTCACAGACATAATTCAAACGGTTTTAGAAACTTCAGAGTGTTTTCTATCCAATATTAATAATAATATGCATGTATTAGCAATTTAGGACAGATTTTGATGCAGTTCACTATGGGCACGCAATTCATCCAAGGTGAAAATATTGCCCCCTATCTCTAACGGTACACCTGTATACATACATTGTATTCCAGCCACTAGGGGGCCCCATGGGAAATAAATATGAAAAGTTGAAGTGGAGAGGAATAAAAACAAAGCAAAAATACTGTAAACTTGTTGACAGGATTACAATTCACCTTTCACCTTGGAGTGTCTACTATAAGCTCACAGGCAGGGTAACATAAGTATATAGGGGAACCTGTTTCTTTGTTAACGGATCAACTCAGAATAGCCGCATGTGTGCACTCCCTCAAATCGTTTGGAGTAAATATAATTTACATTTTTTTCATTTATGTTCAATTGTATTTTTCATAATATATAAAGGCTGTAACGTAACAAAATGTGGAAAAAGTCAAGGGGTCTGAATACTTTCCGAAAACACTGCATGTTAATTAATGGTAAATTACCGTGAGACCTGCAGTTATTTGCTTGACAATCACTGGCTGACAAAATGTCATGAACGCCACAGCCCTAGAACAGAGTGCCCCATGATGGCGGTGGCGTTATGGTGAGGGCAGGCATAAGCTACGGACAACGAACACAATTGCATTTTATCAATGGCAATTTCAATGCAGAGAGATATAGTGGGGCAAAAAGTATTTAGTCAGCCACCAATTGTGCAAGTTATCCCCTTAAAAAGATGAGAGAGGCCTGTAATTCTCATTATAGGTACACTTCAACTCTGACAGACAAAATAAGAAAAAAAATCCAGAAGATCACATTGTAGGATTTTTAATGAATTTATTTGTAAATTATGGTGGAAAATAAGTATTTGGTCAATAACAAAAGTTTATCTCAATAATTTGTTATATACCTTTTGTTGGCAATGACAGGGGTCAAACGTTTTCTGTAAGTCTTCTCAAGGTTTTCACACACTGTTGCTGGTATTTTGGCACATTCCTTCATGCTGATCTCCTCTAGAGCAGTGATGTTTTGGGGCTGTTGCTTGGCAACACAGAATTTCAAGTCCCTCCAAAGATGTTTTATGGGGTTGAGATCTGGAGACAGGCTAGGCCACTCCAGGACCTTGAAATGCTTCTTACGAAGCCACTCCTTCGTTGCCCGGGCGATGTGTTTGGGATCATTGTCATGCTGAAAGACCCAGCCACGTTTCATCTTCAATGCCCTTGCTGGTGGAAGGAGGTTTTCACTCAAAATCTCACAATACATGGCCCCATTCATTCTTTCCTTTACACGGATCAGTCGTCCTGGTCCCTTTGCAGGAAAACAGCCCCAAAGCATGATGTTTCCACCCCATGCTTCACAGTAGGTATGGTGTTCTTTGGATGCAACTCAGCATTCTTTGTCCTCCAAACACGACGAGTTGAGTTTTTACCAAAAAGTTATATGTTGGTTTCATCTGACCATATGACATTCTCCCAATCTTCTTCTGTATCATCCAAATGCTCTCTAGCAAACTTCAGACGGGCCTGGACATGTACTGGCTTAAGCAGGGGACACGTCTGGCACTGCAGGATTTGAGTCCCTGTAGTGTGTTATTGATGGTAGGCTTTGTTACTTTGGTCCAGCTCTCTGCAGGTCATTCACTAGGTCCCCCCGTGTGGTTCTGGGATTTTTGCTCACCGTTCTTGTGATCATTTTGATCCCACGGGGTGAGATCTTGCGTGGAGCCCCAGATCGAGGGAGATTATCAGTGATCTTGTATGTCTTCCATTTTCTAATAATTGCTCCCACAGTTGATTTCTTCAAACCAAGCTGCTTACCTATTGCAGATTCAGTCTTCCCAGCCTGGTGCAGGTCTACAATTTTGTTTCTGGTGTCCTTTGACAGCTCTTTGGTCTTGTCCATAGTGGAGTTTGGAGTGTGACTGTTTGAGGTTGTGGACAGGTGTCTTTTATACTGATAACAAGTTCAAACAAGTGCCATTAATACAGGTAATGAGTGGAGAACAGAGGAGCCTCTTAAAGAAGAAGTTACAGGTCTGTGAGAGCCAGAAATCTTGCTTGTTTGTAGGTGACCAAATACTTATTTTCCACCATAATTTGCAAATATATTCATTAAAAATCCTACTATGTTATTTGCTGGATTTTTTTCCCTAATTTTGTCTTTCATAGTTGAAGTGTACCAACGATGGAAATTACAGGCCTCTCATCTTTTTAAGTGGGAGAACTTGCACAATTGGTGGCTGACTAAATACTTTTTTGCCCCACTGTACGTTAACGTAATCCTGAGGGCCATTGTCGTGCCATTCATCCGCTGCCATCACCTCATGTTTCAGCATTATAATGCACTGCCACAACGATGAAATACTACAACCCCCCCAAAGGGAAGCGATTCCCAAACCTTCCATTACAAAGCCATCACCTACAGAGAGATGAACCTGGGGAAGAGTCCCCTAAGCAAGCCGGTCCTGGGGCTCTGCTGGCAAACACAAACATACCCCACAGAGCCCCAGGACAGCAACACAATTAGACCCAATAAGAAGATCAATACTTGGAACGTTGGAAAGAATTAACAAAAAAACAGAGCAAACTAGAATGCTATTTGGCCCTAAACAGAGATTACACAGTGGCAGAATTCCTGACTGACCCTGATTGACCCACAAATAAGGAAATCTTTGACAATGTACAGTGAGCATAGCCTTGATATTGAGAAAGGCCGCCGTAGGCAGACATGGCTCTCAAGAAAGACATGCTATGTGCACACTGCCCAGAAAATGAGGTGGAAACTGAGCTGCACTTCCTAACCTCCTGCCCAATATATGACCATGTTAGAAACAAATAATTCCCTCAGATTACACAGACCCACAAAGAATTAGAAAACAAATCCAAATTTGTTAAACTTCCTTATCAACTGAGTGAAATATAGAAGGTAACTACACCCTGCACTGCCCTCTAGTGTTATAGAAGGTAACTACACCCTGCACTGCCCTCTAGTGTTATAGAAGGTAACTACAACCTGCACTGCCCTCTAGTGTTGTAGAAGGTAACTACACACTGCACTGCCCTCTAGTGTTAGAGAAGGTAACTACACACTGCCCCTCTAGTGTTAGAGAAGGTAACTACACCCTGCCCCTCTAGTGTTAGAGAAGGTAACTGCCCTCTAGTGTTATAGAAGGTACCTAAACCCTGCACTGCCCTCTAGTGTTAGAGAAGGTAACTACAAATGCACTGTCCTCTAGTGTTATAGAAGGTAACTACACCATGCACTGCCCTCTAGTGTTATAGAAGGTAACTACACCCTGCACTGCCCTCTAGTGTTATAGAAGGTAACTACACCCTCCACTGCCCTCCAGTGTTATAGAAGGTAACTACACCCTGCACTGCCCTCTAGTGTTATAGAAGGTAACTACACACCGCACGACCCTCTAGTGTTAAGGAAGGTAACTACACCCTACACTACCCTCTAGTGTTATAGAAGGTAACTACACCCTGCACTGCCCTCTAGTGTTATACAAGGTACCCAAACCCTGCACTGCCCTCTAGTGTTAAGGAAGGTAACTATACCCTGCACTGCCCTCCAGTGTTATAGAAGGTAACTACACCCTGCACTGCCCTCCAGTGTTATAGAAGGTAACTACACCCTGCACTGCCCTCTCGTGTTAATTAAGGTAACTACACCATGCACTGCCCTCTAGTGTTATAGAAGTTAACTACACCCTGCACTGCCCTCTAGTGTTATAGAAGGTACCTACACCCTGCACTGCCCTCTAGTGTTAGAGAAGGTAACTACAAATGCACTGTCCTCTAGTGTTATAGAAGGTAACTACACCCTGCACTGCCCTCCTGTGTTATAGAAGGTAACTACAACCTGCACGACCCTCTTGTGTTAAGGAAGGTAACAACACCCTGCACTGCCCTCCTGTGTTATAGAAAGTAACTACACCCTGCACGACCCTCTCGTGTTAAGGAAGGTAACTACACCCTGCACTGCCCTCTAGTGTTATAGAAGGTAACTACACCCTGCACTGCCCTCGAGTGTTAGAGAAGGTAATTACACCCTGCACTGCCCTCTAGTGTTATACAAGGTACCCAAACCCTGCACTGCCCTCTAGTGTTAGAGAAGGTAACTACAAATGCACTGTCCTCTAGTGTTATAGAAGGTAACTACACCCTGCACTGCTCTCCTGTGTTATAGAAGGTAACTACACCCTGCACGACCCTCTCGTGTTAAGGAAGGTAACTACACCCTGCACTAGCCTCTAGTGTTATAGAAGGTAACTACACCCTGCACTGCCCTCCAGTGTTATAGAAGGTAACTACACCCTGCACTGCCCTCCAGTGTTATAGAGGGTAACTACACCCTGCACTGCCCTCTAGTGTTAAGTAAGGTAACTACAACCTACACTACCCTCTAGTGTTAAGTAAGGTAACTACACCCTGCACTGCCCTCTAGTGTTAAGGAAGGTAACCATACCCTGCACTGCCCTCCAGTGTTAAGGAAGGTAACTACACCCTGCACTGCCCTCCAGTGTTAAGGAAGGTAACTATACCCTGCACTGCCCTCCAGTGTTATAGAGGGTAACTACACCCTGCACTGCCCTCTAGTGTTAAGTAAGGTAACTACAACCTACACTACCCTCTAGTGTTAAGTAAGGTAACTACACCCTGCACTGCCCTCTAGTGTTAAGGAAGGTAACCATACCCTGCACTGCCCTCCAGTGTTATAGAAGGAAACTACACCCTGCACTGCCCTCCAGTGTTAAGGAAGGTAACTACACCCTGCACTGCCCTCCAGTGTTAAGGAAGGTAACTATACCCGGCACAGCCCTCCAGTGTTATAGAAGGAAACTACACCCTGCACTGCCCTCCAGTGTTAAGGAAGGTAACTACACCCTGCACTGCCCTCCAGTGTTAAGGAAGGTAACTACACCCTGCACTAGCCTCTAGTGTTATAGAAGGTACCTACAACCTGCACTGCCCTCTAGTGTTATAGAAGGTAACTACAACCTGCACTGCCCTCCAGTGTTATAGAAGGTAACTACACCCTGCACTGCCCTCTAGTGTTAAGTAAGGTAACTACAACCTACACTACCCTCTAGTGTTAAGTAAGGTAACTACACCCTGCACTGCCCTCTAGTGTTAAGGAAGGTAACCATACCCTGCACTGCCCTCCAGTGTTATAGAAGGAAACTACACCCTGCACTGCCCTCCAGTGTTAAGGAAGGTAACTACACCCTGCACTGCCCTCCAGTGTTAAGGAAGGTAACTACACCCTGCACTGCCCTCCAGTGTTAAGGAAGGTAACTATACCCTGCACTGCCCTCCAGTGTTATAGAGGGTAATTACACCCTGCACTGCCCTCTAGTGTTAAGTAAGGTAACTACAACCTACACTACCCTCTAGTGTTAAGTAAGGTAACTACACCCTGCACTGCCCTCTAGTGTTAAGGAAGGTAACCATACCCTGCACTGCCCTCCAGTGTTATAGAAGGAAACTACACCCTGCACTGCCCTCCAGTGTTAAGGAAGGTAACTACACCCTGCACTGCCCTCCAGTGTTAAGGAAGGTAACTATACCCGGCACAGCCCTCCAGTGTTATAGAAGGAAACTACACCCTGCACTGCCCTCCAGTGTTAAGGAAGGTAACTACACCCTGCACTGCCCTCCAGTGTTAAGGAAGGTAACTACACCCTGCACTAGCCTCTAGTGTTATAGAAGGTACCTACAACCTGCACTGCCCTCTAGTGTTATAGAAGGTAACTACAACCTGCACTGCCCTCCAGTGTTATAGAAGGTAACTACACCCTGCACTGCCCTCTAGTGTTAAGTAAGGTAACTACAACCTACACTACCCTCTAGTGTTAAGTAAGGTAACTACACCCTGCACTGCCCTCTAGTGTTAAGGAAGGTAACCATACCCTGCACTGCCCTCCAGTGTTATAGAAGGAAACTACACCCTGCACTGCCCTCCAGTGTTAAGGAAGGTAACTACACCCTGCACTGCCCTCCAGTGTTAAGGAAGGTAACTATACCCTGCACAGCCCTCCAGTGTTATAGAAGGAAACTACACCCTGCACTGCCCTCCAGTGTTAAGGAAGGTAACTACACCCTGCACTGCCCTCCAGTGTTAAGGAAGGTAACTATACCCTGCACTGCCCTCCAGTGTTATAGAAGGTAACTACACCCTGCACTGCCCTCTAGTGAAATAGAAGCTAACTACACCCTGCACTGCCCTCGAGTGTTATAGAAGGTAACTACACCCTGCACTGCTCTCCTGTGTTATAGAAGGTACCTACAACCTGCACTGCCCTCTAGTGTTATAGAAGGTAACTACACCCTGCACTGCCCTCCAGTGTTATAGAAGGTAACTACACCCTGCACTGCCCTCCAGTGTTATAGAAGGTAACTACACCCTGCACTGCCCTCTAGTGTTAAGTAAGGTAACTACACCCTACACTACCCTCTAGTGTTAAGTAAGGTAACTACACCCTACACTACCCTCTAGTGTTATAGACGGTAACTACACCCTGCACTGCCCTCTAGTGTTAAGGTAACTACACCATGCACTGCCCTCCAGTGATATAGAAGGTAACTACACCCTGCACTGCCCTCGAGTGTTATAGAAGGTAACTATACCCTGCACTGCCCTCTAGTGTTATAGAAGGTAACTATACCCTGCACAACCCTCTCGTGTTAAGGAAGGTAACTACAACCTGCACTGCTCTCTAGTGTTATAGAAGGTACCTACACCCTGCACTGCCCTCTAGTGTTAGAGAAGGTAACTACACCTGCACTGTCCTCTGGTGTTAAGTAAGGTAACTACACCCTGCACTGCCCTCTAGTGTTAAGGAAGGTAACCATACCCTGCACTGCCCTCCAGTGTTATAGAAGGAAACTACACCATGCACTGCCCTCCAGTGTTAAGGAAGGTAACTACACCCTGCACTGCCCTCCAGTGTTAAGGAAGGTAACTACACCCTACACTACCCTCTAGTGTTAAGTAAGGTAACTACACCCTACATTACCCTCTAGTGTTATAGACGGTAACTACACCCTGCACTGCCCTCTAGTGTTATAGAAGGTAACTACACCATGCACTGCCCTCCAGTGTTATAGAAGGTAACTACATCCTGCACTGCCCTCCTGTGTTATAGAAGGTAACTATACCCTGCACAGCCCTCCAGTGTTATAGAAGGTAACTATATCCTGCACTGCCCTCTAGTGTTAAGGAAGGTAACTACACCCTGCACTGCCCTCTAGTGTTATAGAAGGTAACTACACCCTGCACTGCCCTGTAGTTTTATAGAAGGTACCTACACCCTGCACTGCCCTCTTGTGTTAGAGAAGGTAACTACACCCTGCACTGCCCTCTAGTGTTAGAGAAGGTAACTACACCCTGCACTGCCCTCCAGTGTTATAGAAGGTAACTACACCAGCACTGCCCTCTAGTGTTATAGAAGGTAACTACACCCTGCACTGCCCTCTAGTGTTATATAAGGTAACTACACCCTGCACGACCCTCTAGTGTTAAGGAAGGTAACTACACCCTGCACTACCCTCTAGTGTTATAGAAGGTAACTACACCCCGCACTGCCCTCTAGTGTTATAGAAGGTACCTACAAAATGCACTGCCCTCTAGTGTTATAGAAGGTAACTACACCCTGCACTGCCCTCCGTACCTTAAGGGAACTTTTTGACAATCACCGTATGGTTAGTGAGAAAGTCCATATTGGAAATGTACCGTCCCTTACTAGACGTCCGAAAACATTTTTAAAATTCGGGGACGGCGTCGGGCCGAGCGGCAGGGCCAGACCTACCCGGAAGTCATCAAATTAACTTTGTCGGACATTCGGTTTTCGTTTTATAAAATAATCAAATTTTGGTCCATTTTTCCGCTATGCCGGAAGATCCCACAAGAGGGCATAAGCAATCATATTGTAATTGGACAAAACATCCCGAATCACGACGGGCCATATCTCGAAAACTGAAAATATTTCGAAGCCGAAACTTGGTGAGCATAGGTTTGGCATAATGGGCAGATGGCCCCGAACAAGATGGAGTCTAGGCCTCAACGGTTTTTGAGTTATGGCCATATTTCTGGGATTAAAGGTCCAAAATGAAAATAGAGAAATTATTTTTTCACTTCACGTCAAAGTCAAGGAGCCTCCGGTGTCAATAAAAAAAAATCAGCCATTTATCTATCGTCATTTAAGAGAAATCGTACGATGACAGGTTTGTGATGTTCAAATATAGGTGTTTTTTTTTTTCAACGGTTACAGATCCAGTTGCAGGGTGTTCATACGAATATTTTTAAAGTGTGCTGCGGAGCTCTGCGACATTTCTGTGATTTTCTATGATTTTCTGAAATAACACACACTCACTAAACCCTCCGTAAATAACTCAGTTCTTAACGTAAAGACTTAAAACTCAGGATTCTGTAAAGGCATACCCCAATGAGGATATGAGTTTATTTATAGCTTCCTGTGCCAACAGGAAGTGCCTTAAATGGTGTCATAGTGGCTGTATCCAAGGGTTAAAAAGGTCAGATCTTTTCAAAACTTCATATGTGATTAGGCAACCCTCCTGAACTGTAAAATCACTCATTTCTCCCAACAGATGTCAAAGAAAAGCTCTCACACACACACACAGCAAGGATGGAGTGACAAAGCGCGGTGTTTAAAGACACAGAGAGCAGGCAATGGCATAAACATAATCCCAAGGCCGTGCCGAGTCCAACGAGGCGCCCCGCTTGACCGTAGCTCGCTCGGTCTGAGCGCAGCGACCATGAGGAAAATAGGCCCACAATGAAGCCTGCACCACAATGTCATTTGCTTTTGGGTGACAGCGGCGGAACCGTTAGGTTTAGAAGGACAATTCAAACACAGGACTGTTCCTAAGGTCCTCCCGATCTGTGCAAGCCTAACCTTGACTGTGTGGCATTAACCTTTCACAGTTAAAAGAAGGTGTTTACAAAAAAACAGTGTGCATTGACTTCTCTCCCCATAGGAATACATTGCCTGCTCCCCTAAATACAACCTGGGGTCTTTATGGGTTATGAATGCTGTATGAACCTGTCTTCTATGACATTCCATCAGACCACTATGAGGTCTACCTGTGTCGATTCTAAGCTTCCTGGAGCAACCGGAAGTGGTTAAATTGACCCAAAAGGTATTTGGATGTACATCACCTCGAAAGGTGCCAAGGCCTCTGCATTATTCAACCCTGTGTAGATCAGTCAATTCTCAACTTAAAGACTTAAAACTCAGGATTCCCTAGGTTTCTATGTCAGTCAAGACATGTGTGTATTTATAGCTTCCTGTGCCAACCGGAAGTGCCATAATTGGTGACTCAGGGGCTGTTTGGAAGGGTTAAAAAATCAGATCTGTCCAAAACTTCATATGTGTGATTAGACAACCCCCATGAACTGTAAATCAGTAATTTTTCCCATAAAAATTCAAAGGAAAAATAAATCACACAGATACACAACTTGGATGGAGGGACGTATTGGGGTGTGTAGAGACTGACAGTGCCTCCAATAGTTAGCTTTGTTCGAGCTAAAAAAGAACCGTCAGACCTAGAGTTCCGAAACTTTAGAATCCTGTTCTAGACCTCAGGTAGATAGTGCGTGGTGAGTTACGGCGCTCTAGAATGTTCTCGGACCGAGAAACAGCGTCGAACATTTGCAATGACTTCAATTCATTTTGACCATTACGAAAATGGCGACATTTAGAAATGTCCCAGAGACACAAGACTAGGTGCATTGTGACCGTCTTGGCCCATAGAGACAGAACCCAACATCTCGGTCCGATAGCTCATTCAAGGACCCCGTAGCAAGGCATTGAAAAAGTGGATTTTCAGCACCAATTAGGCTTTTACTCGGACACCAAATGACCTATCGGGCCGAAACTCGGGATTCGGGGTCGCCTCACATAGGTCTACACATAATGTCCGAACTGGCCCCGCAGCTAGAAAGTAACTATGTGTTTTATGGTTTTTTAATGTTTTGTACCGAAGGCCTTGTGAATTTTGGGCCAGCTCTGAAGTATGTTATACTTGGCTCCTAAATGAGTTGGGAAAAGTGGGTTTGGTGTCAGTTTGTATCAGTTTGGTGTCAGAATGATATCAAATTGACTGATGGACGGTGACTTGCAGGTGACTCTTGTCCATTAGCAATATGTTTAAGTGGTGAGGTACCATCACCAAAAGCGACATTCTGAAATCAACCCAAACGAGCGATGGAGAGGTACCAGTATCACTGCCCAGACATCCCTATGTCATCGGGCCAGTCAATTTGGCATTCCTGCATGATTTTTATGGCATGACAAATTGGTAATGGTGACTGCCCAGTTAACCATATGGCAAATGCACAGTGACTTTGAAAGAGTGAGAAAAATCACCAAATGGACATTCTGGAATCAACCCTAACGAGTGATGGAGAGGTACCAGAATCACTGCCAAGCCATCCCGAGTTCATCGGGCCAGTCAATTTGGCATTCCTGCACAAATTTTCAGTGACTTTGCAAAAGTAAGGAACATTTGCAATATGTTTTAACAGTGAGGTACCATCACCAAAAGCGACATTCTGAAATCAACCCAAACGAGCCATGGAGAGGTACCAGTATCACTGCCCAGCCATCCCGAGGTCATCGGGCCAGTCAATTTGGCATTCCTGCAAAAATTTTCAGTGACTTTGCAAAAGTAAGGAACATTTGCAATATGTTTTAACAGTGAGGTACCATCACCAAAAGCGACATTCTGAAATCAACCCAAACGAGCCATGGAGAGGTACCAGTATCACTGCCCAGACATCCCTATGTCATCGGGCCAGTCAATTTGGCATTCCTGCATGATTTTTATGGCATGACAAATTGGTGATGGTGACTGCCCAGTTAACCATATGGCAAATGCACAGTGACTTTGAAAGAGTGAGAAAAATCACCAAATGGACATTCTGGAATCAACCCTAACGAGCGATGGAGAGGTACCAGAATCACTGCCAAGCCATCCCGAGTTCATCGGGCCAGTCAATTTGGCATTCCTGCACAAATTTTCAGTGACTTTGCAAAAGTAAGTAACATTTGCAATATGTTTAAGCGGTGAGGTACCATCACCAAAAGCGACATTCTGAAATCAACCCAAACGAGCGATGGAGAGGTACCAGTATCACTGCCCAGCCATCCCGAGGTCATCGGGCCAGTCAATTTGGCATTCCTGCAAGAATTTTTAGTGACTTTGCAAAAGTAAGGAACATTTGCAATATGTTTAAGCGGTGAGGTACCATCACCAAAAGCGACATTCTGAAATCAACCCAAAAGAGCCATGGAGAGGTACCAGTATCACTTCCCAGCCATCCCGAGGTCATCGGGCCAGTCAATTTGGCATTCCTGCATGATTTTTATGGCATGACAAATTGGTGATGGTGACTGCCCAGTTAACCATATGGCAAATGCACAGTGACTTTGAAAGAGTGAGAAAAATCACCAAATGGACATTCTGAAATCAACCCAAACGAGCCATGGAGAGGTACCAGTATCACTGCCCAGCCATCCCGAGGTCATCGGGCCAGTCAATTTGGCATTCCTGCAAGAATTTTTAGTGACTTTGCAAAAGTAAGGAACATTTGCAATATGTTTAAGCGGTGAGGTACCATCACCAAAAGCGACATTCTGAAATCAACCCAAACAAGCGATGGAGAGGTACCAGAATAACTGCCCAGCCATCCCTATGTCATCGGGCCAGTCAATTTGGCATTCCTACATGATTTTTATGGCATGACAAATTGGTGATGGTGACTGCCCAGTTAACCATATGGCAAATGCACAGTGACTTTGCAAAAGTGAGAAAACATGACCAAATGGACATTCTGAAATCAACACAAACAATGGCATGACCATAGAGTCCAGACTGTGCCGAGTCCAACGAGGCGCCCCGCTTGACCGTAGCTCGCTCGGTCTGAGCGCGGCGACCATGAGAAAAATAGGCCCAATATTAAGCCTTCACCAGTACGTCATTTGATTTTGGGTGACAGCGGCGGAACCGTTAGGTTTAGAAAGACAATTCAACCACAGGACTGTTCCTAAGGTCCTCCTGATCTGTCCAAGCCTATCCTTGACCGTGTGACATTAACCCTTCACAGTCAAAAGAAGGTGTTTACATAAAAACAGTGTTCATTGACTTCTCTCCCCATAGGAATATATTGGCTGCTCCACTAAATACAACCTGGAGTCTATATGGGTTATGAATGTTGTATGAACCTGTCTTTGGTACCAGTCCATCAGACCACTATAAGGTCTACCTGTGTCGATTCTAAGCTTCCTGGACCAACCGGAAGTGGTCCAAATCGCCCTAAAAGTGTGTACCCATACACTGCCTGCAATTTGATGGACATAGTGCATTGAACCCTGTGTAAATCAGTCAGTTTTCATGGTAAAGACTTAAAACTCAGGATTCTCTAATGGAATACCCCAATGAGGATGTATGTTGAGTTACAGCTTCCTGTGCCAACCGGAAGTGCCATAATTGGTGTCTCATGGGCTGTTTGGAGGGGTTAAAAATATCAGATCTTTCCAAAACTTCATATATATGATTAGGCAACCCCCATGAACTGTAAATCAGTCATTTTTCCCATAAAAATTCAAAGGAAAACTAAATCACACAGATACACAACATGGATGGAGGGACGTATCATTGGGGTGCGTAGAGACTGACAGTGGCTCCAATAGTTAGCTTTGAATGATATCAAATTGACTGATGGACGGTGACTTGCAGGTGACTCTTGTCCATTAGCAATATGTTTAAGCGGTGAGGTACCATCACCAAAAGCGACATTCTGAAATCAACCCAAAAGAGCCATGGAGAGGTACCAGTATCACTGCCCAGACATCCCGAGGTCATCGGGCCAGTCAATTTGGCATTCCTGCGTGATTTTTATAGCATGACAAATTGGTAATGGTGACTGCCCAGTTAACCATATGGCAAATGCACAGTGACTTTGAAAGAGTGAGAAAATCACCAAATGGACATTCTGGAATCGACCCTAACGAGTGATGGAGAGGTACCAGAATCACTGCCAAGCCATCCCGAGTTCATCGGGCCAGTCAATTTGGCATTCCTGCACAAATTTTCAGTGACTTTGCAAAAGTAAGGAACATTTGCAATATGTTTTAACAGTGAGGTACCATCACCAAAAGCGACATTCTGAAATCAACCCAAACGAGCCATGGAGAGGTACCAGTATCACTGCCCAGCCATCCCGAGGTCATCGGGCCAGTCAATTTGGCATTCCTGCAAAAATTTTCAGTGACTTTGCAAAAGTAAGGAACATTTGCAATATGTTTTAACAGTGAGGTACCATCACCAAAAGCGACATTCTGAAATCAACCCAAACGAGCCATGGAGAGGTACCAGTATCACTGCCCAGCCATCCCGAGGTCATCGGGCCAGTCAATTTGGCATTCCTGCAAAAATTTTCAGTGACTTTGCAAAAGTAAGGAACATTTGCAATATGTTTTAACAGTGAGGTACCATCACCAAAAGCGACATTCTGAAATCAACCCAAACGAGCCATGGAGAGGTACCAAAATCACTGCCCAGCCATCCTGAGGTCACCGGGCCAGTCAATTTGGCATTCCTGCATGATTTTTATGGCATGACAAATTGGTGATGGTGACTGCCCAGTTAACCATATGGCAAATGCACAGTGACTTTGAAAGAGTGAGAAAAATCACCAAATGGACATTCTGGAATCAACCCTAACGAGCGATGGAGAGGTACCAGAATCACTGCCAAGCCATCCTGAGGTCATCGGGCCAGTCAATTTGGCATTCCTGCATGATTTTTATGGCATGACAAATTGGTGATGGTGACTGCCCAGTTAACCATATGGCAAATGCACAGTGACTTTGCAAAAGTGAGAAAACATAAACAAATGGACATGATGAAATCAACACCACGAGTGATTGAAAGGAACAACAATCACTGCCCGGCCATCCCGAGTACATCAGGCCAGTCAATTTTGCATTTCTGAAGGATTTTTGAGCATGTCAAATTTCTTATGACATTTGGCCCCCACAAAACATATGCCTTATGCACAAAAAAAAAAAAAAAAAAAAACATTATGATAATAAAATATGACTAAAGTATGTTGATACAGTTCTTATACTTGTGTAACTGACACAAAATTCGAAAATTTTTCGAAAAACGGTCCAGAAAGCACTTTTTAGGGGTGTGTGAAGTTTTTTATGAAATTTAATAATTTTTGACTTTTGACTTCTGACTTCCTATGAAATCATATTGCAGATGGACAAAACACATGCAATATGCGCAAGTAAAAAAAAAAAAAAAAAAAATTATGATAATAAAATATGACTAAAGTATGTTGATACAGTTCTTATACGTGTGTAACTGACACAAAATGCGAAAAATTTCGAAAAACGGTCCAGAAAGCACTTTTTAGGGGTGTGTGAACTTTTTTATGAAATTTAAGAATTTTTGACTTTTGACTTCTGACTTCCTATGAAATCATATTGCAAATGGACAAAACATATGCAATATGCGCAAGTAAAAAAATTTAAAAAATTATGTTAATAAAATTGGACAAAAGTATTTTCATACAGTTCTTATACATGTGTAATTGTCAAAAAAAAGCGAAAGAATTTCGAAAAACGGTCCAGAAAGCACTTTTTTAAGGGGTGATACGTTTTTTTCAAAAAAATTTTTTTTCAAAATTTGGCTTTTGGATGTTGACTTGGAGTCCAATACCAATATGAAAAACCATGGTGGAGTGCAATCGCCACCTGTTGGATTTTTGAAGTGTTACAACTGGCAATACCCATATGGCAATAGCAGTAAACTTTGCATGAATCAACGCCGCTTTGGGTGGTATTGGCCAATGTGTGCATGGTTTGGCCTATGCCAATAACTTGCCATTCATTTTTGTCCACTACGGGGGTGAAATCCCTTACACCCTGCACTGCCCTCTAGTGTTATAGAAGGTACCTAAACCCTGCACTGCCCTCTAGTGTTATAGAAGGTAACTACACCCTGCATTGCCCTCCTGTGTTATAGAAGGTAACTAAACCCTGCACGACCCTCTCGTGTTGAGGAAGGTAACTACACCCTGCACGACCCTCTCATGTTAAGGAAGGTAACTACACCCTGCACGACCCTCTCGTGATAAGGAAGGTAAATACACCATGCACTGTACTCTAGTGTTAGAGAAGGTAACTACACCTGCACTGTCCTCTGGTGTTATAGAAGGTAACTACACCCTGCACTGCCCTCCTGTGTTATAGAAGGTAACTACACCCTGCACTGCCCTCCTGTGTTATACAAGGTAACTACACCATGCACTGCCCTCTAGTGTTATAGAAGGTAACTACACCATGCACTGCCCTCTAGTGTTAGAGAGGGTAACTACACCCTGCACTACCCTCTAGTGTTGTAGAAGGTAACTACACCATGCACTGCCCTCCAGTGTTATAGAAGGTAACTACACCATGCACTGTCCTCCTGTGTTATAGAAGGTAACTACACCCTGCACTGCCCTCCTGTGTTAGAGAAGGTAACTACACCATGCACTGCCCTCTAGTGTTATAGAAGGTAACTACACCATGCACTGCCCTCTAGTGTTAGAGAAGGTAACTACACCTTGCACTGCCCTCTAGTGTTAGAGAAGGTAACTACACCTGCACTGTCCTCAGGTGTTATAGAAGGTAACTACACCATGCACTGCCCTACAGTGTTATAGAAGGTAACTACACCATGCACTGCCCTCTAGTGTTAGAGAAGGTAACTACACCATGCACTGCCCTCTAGTGTTAGAGAAGGTAACTACACCATGCACTGCCCTACAGTGTTATAGAAGGTAACTACACCATGCACTGCCCTCTAGTGTTAGAGAAGGTAACTACACCATGCACTGCCCTCCAGTGTTATAGAAGGTAACTACACCATGCACTGCCCTCTAGTGTTAGAGAAGGTAACTACAGCCTGCACTGCACTCTAGTGTTATAGATGGTAACTACTCCTTGCACTGCCCTCTAGTGTTAGAGAAGGTAACTACACCTGCACTGCCCTCCAGTGTTAAGGTAGGTAACTACACCCTGCACTACCCTCTAATGTTATAGAAGGTAACTACACCATGCACTGCCCTCCAGTGTTATAGAAGGTAACTACACCCTGCACTGCCCTCCAGTGTTATAGAAGGTAACTACACCTACACTGCCCTCTAGTGTTATAGAAGGCAAATACACCCTGCACTACCCTCTAGTGTTATAGAAGGTAACTACACCCTGCACTGCCCTCTAGTGTTAGAGAAGGTAACTACACCTGCACTGTCCTCTTGTGTCATTGAATGTAACTACACCCTGCCATGCCCTCCTGTGTTATAGAAGGTAACTACACCTGCACTGACTGTCCTCTAGTGTTATAGAAGGTAACTACACCCTGCACTGCCCTCCTGTGTTATAGAAGGTAACTACACCCTGCAATGCCCTCCTGTGTTATAGAAGGTAACTACACCCTGCACTGCCCTCCTGTGTTATAGAAGGTAACTACACCCTGCAATGCCCTCCTGTGTTATAGAAGGTAACTACACCCTGCACGACCCTCTCGTGTTTAGGAAGGTAACTACACCCTGCACTGCCCTATAGTTTTAGAGAAGGTAACTACACCCTGCACTACCCTCTAGTGTTATAGAAGGTAACTTCACCATGCACTGCCCTCTAGTGTTAGAGAAGGTAACTACACCCTGCACTGCCCTCTAGTGTTAGAGAAGGTAACTACACCTGCACTGTACTCTAGTGTTATAGATGTAACTACACCTTGCACTGCCCTCTAGTGTTAGAGAAGGTAACTACACCTGCACTGTCCTCTGTTGTTATAGAAGGTAACTACACCCTGCACTGCCCTCTAGTGTTAAGGTAGGTAACTACACCCTGCACTACCCTCCCGTGTTATAGAAGGTAACTACACCCTGCACTGCCCTCCTGTGTTATAGAAGGTAACTACACCCTGCACGACCCTCTCGTGTTTAGGAAGATAACTACACCCTGCACTGCCCTCCAGTGTTATAGAAGGTAACTACAACATGTACTGCCCTCTAGTGTTTGAGAAGGTAACTACACCCTGCACTGCCCTCCTGTGTTAGAGAAGGTAACTACACCATGCACTGCCCTCTAGTGTTATAGAAGGTAACTACACCATGCACTGCCCTCTAGTGTTAGAGAAGGTAACTACACCTTGCACTGCCCTCTAGTGTTAGAGAAGGTAACTACACCTGCACTGTCCTCAGGTGTTATAGAAGGTAACTACACCATGCACTGCCCTACAGTGTTATAGAAGGTAACTACACCATGCACTGCCCTCTAGTGTTAGAGAAGGTAACTACACCATGCACTGCCCTCCAGTGTTATAGAAGGTAACTACACCATGCACTGCCCTCTAGTGTTAGAGAAGGTAACTACAGCCTGCACTGCACTCTAGTGTTATAGATGGTAACTACTCCTTGCACTGCCCTCTAGTGTTAGAGAAGGTAACTACACCTGCACTGCCCTCCAGTGTTAAGGTAGGTAACTACACCCTGCACTACCCTCTAATGTTATAGAAGGTAACTACACCATGCACTGCCCTCCAGTGTTATAGAAGGTAACTACACCCTGCACTGCCCTCCAGTGTTATAGAAGGTAACTACACCTACACTGCCCTCTAGTGTTATAGAAGGCAAATACACCCTGCACTACCCTCTAGTGTTATAGAAGGTAACTACACCCTGCACTGCCCTCTAGTGTTAGAGAAGGTAACTACACCTGCACTGTCCTCTTGTGTCATTGAATGTAACTACACCCTGCCATGCCCTCCTGTGTTATAGAAGGTAACTACACCTGCACTGACTGTCCTCTAGTGTTATAGAAGGTAACTACACCCTGCACTGCCCTCCTGTGTTATAGAAGGTAACTACACCCTGCAATGCCCTCCTGTGTTATAGAAGGTAACTACACCCTGCACGACCCTCTCGTGTTTAGGAAGGTAACTACACCCTGCACTGCCCTATAGTTTTAGAGAAGGTAACTACACCCTGCACTACCCTCTAGTGTTATAGAAGGTAACTTCACCATGCACTGCCCTCTAGTGTTAGAGAAGGTAACTACACCCTGCACTGCCCTCTAGTGTTAGAGAAGGTAACTACACCTGCACTGTACTCTAGTGTTATAGATGTAACTACACCTTGCACTGCCCTCTAGTGTTAGAGAAGGTAACTACACCTGCACTGTCCTCTGTTGTTATAGAAGGTAACTACACCCTGCACTGCCCTCTAGTGTTAAGGTAGGTAACTACACCCTGCACTACCCTCCCGTGTTATAGAAGGTAACTACACCCTGCACTGCCCTCCTGTGTTATAGAAGGTAACTACACCCTGCACGACCCTCTCGTGTTTAGGAAGGTAACTACACCCTGCACTGCCCTCCAGTGTTATAGAAGGTAACTACAACATGCACTGCCCTCTAGTGTTAGAGAAGGTAACTACAGCCTGCACTGCCCTCTAGTGTTAGAGAAGGTAACTACACCTGCACTGTACTCTAGTGTTAAGGTAGGTAACTACACCCTGCACTACCCTCTAGTGTTAGAGAAGGTAACTACACCTACACTGCCCTCTAGTGTTATAGAAGGCAACTACACCCTGCACGACCCTCTCGTGTTTAGGAAGGTAACTACTCCTTGCACTGCCCTCTAGTGTTAGAGAAGTTAACTACACCGGCACTGTCCTCTGGTGTTATAGAAGGTAACTACACCCTGCACTGCCCTCTAGTGTTATAGAAGGCAACTACACCCTGCACTACCCTCTAGTGTTAAGGTAGGTAACTACACCCTGCACTACCCTCTAGTGTTAGAGAAGGTAACTACACCTACACTGCCCTCTAGTGTTAGAGAAGGCAACTACACCCTGCACTACCCTCTAGTGTTAAGGTAGGTAACTACACCCTGCACTACCCTCTAGTGTTAGAGAAGGTAACTACACCCTGCACTGCCCTCTAGTGTTAGAGAAGGTAACTACACCTGCACTGTCCTCTGGTGTTATAGAAGGTAACTACACATTCACTGCCCTCCAGTGTTATAGAAGATAACTACAAATGCACTGCCCTCTAGTGTTATAGAAGGTAACTACACCCTGCACTGCCCTCTCGTGTTAAGGAAGGTAAGTACACCCTGCACTACCCTCAAGTGTTATAGAAGGTAACTACACACTGCACTGCCCTCTAGTGTTATAGAAGGTACCTACAAACTGCACTGCCCTCTAGTGTTATAGAAGGTACCTACACCTGCACTGCCCTCTAGTGTTAAGGAAGGTAACTACACCCTACACTACCCTCTAGTGTTATAGAAGGTAACTACACCCTGCAATGCCCTCTAGTGTTATATAAGGTAACTTCACCCTGCACGACCATCCAGTGTTAAGGAAGGTATCTATACCCTGCACTGCCCTCTAGTGTTATATAAGGTAACTACACCCTGCACGACCCTCTAGTGTTAAGGAAGGTAACTACACCCTACACTACCCTCTAGTGTTATAGACGGTAACTACACCCTGCACTGTCCTCTAGTGTTATATAAGGTAACTACACCCTGCACTGCCCTCCAGTGTTATAGAAGGTAACTACACCCTGCACTGCGCTCCTGTGTTATAGAAGGTAACTATACACTGCACTGCACTCTAGTGTTATAGAAGGTAACTACACCCTACACTACCCTCTAGTGTTATAGACGGTAACTACAAATGCACTGTCCTCTAGTGTTATAGAAGGTATCTACACCATGCACTGCCCTCCAGTGTTATAGAAGGTAACTACACCCTGCACTGCCCTCCTGTGTTATAGAAGGTAACTACACCCTGCACGACCCTCTCGTGTTAAGGAAGGTAACTAAACCATGCACTGCCCTCTAGTGTTATAGTTGGTAACTACACCCTGCACTGCCCTCCAGTGTTATAGAAGGTAACTACACCCTGCACTGCCCTCCTGTGTTATAGAAGGTAACTATACCCTGCACTGCCCTCTAGTGTTATAGAAGGTAACTACACCCTGCACGACCCTCTCGTGTTAAGGAAGGTAACTACACCCTGCACTGCCATCTAGTGTAATAGAAGGTAACTACACCATGCACTGCCCTCTAGTGTTAGAGAAGGTAACTACACCCTGCACTGACCTCAAGTGTTACAGAAGGTAACTACACCCTGCACTGCTCTCTAGTGTTATAGAAGGTACCTACACCTTGCACTGCCCTCCTGTGTTATAGAAGGTAACTACACCATGCACTGCCCTCTAGTGTTAGAGAAGGTAACTATAAACTGCACTGCCCTCTAGTGTTAGAGAAGGTAATTACACCCTGCACTGCCCTCTAGTGTTATAGAAGGTACCTAAACCCTGCACTGCCCTCTAGTGTTATAGAAGGTAACTACACCCTGCATTGCCCTCCTGTGTTATAGAAGCTAACTAAACCCTGCATGACCCTCTCGTGTTGAGGAAGGTAACTACACCCTGCACGACCCTCTCGTGTTAAGGAAGGTAACTACACCACGCACTGTACTCTAGTGTTAGAGAAGGTAACTACACCTGCACTGTCCTCTGGTGTTATAGAAGGTAACTACACCCTGCACTGCCCTCCTGTGTTATAGAAGGTAACTACACCCTGCACTGCCCTCCTGTGTTAGAGAGGGTAACTACACCCTGCACTACCCTCTAGTGTTATAGAAGGTAACTACACCATGCACTGCCCTCTAGTGTTAGAGAAGGTAACTACACCCTGCACTGCCCTCTAGTGTTAGAGAAGGTAACTACACCCTGCACTGCCCTCCAGTGTTATAGAAGGTAACTACACCATGCACTGCCCTCTAGTGTTAGAGAAGGTAACTACACCTGCACTGTCCTCTGGTGTTATAGAAGGTAACTACACCATGCACTGCCCTCCAGTGTTATAGAAGGTAACTACACCATGCACTGCCCTCTAGTGTTAGAGAAGGTAACTACACCATGCACTGCCCTCCAGTGTTATAGAAGGTAACTACACCTACACTGCCCTCTAGTGTTATAGAAGGTAACTACACCCTGCACTGCCTTCTAGTGTTAGAGAAGGTAACTACACCTGCACTTCCCTATAGTGTTATAGAAGGTAACTACACCCTGCAATGCCCTCCTGTGTTATAGAAGGTAACTACACCTGCACTGACTGTCCTTAGGGTGTTATAGAAGGTAACTACACCCTGCACTGACCTCCTGTGTTATAGAAGGTAACTACACCCTGCAATGCCCTCCTGTGTTATAGAAGGTAACTACACCCTGCACTGATCTCCTGTGTTATAGAAGGTAACTACACCCTGCACGACCCTCTCGTGTTTAGGAAGGTAACTAGACCCTGCACTGCCCTATAGTTTTAGAGAAGGTAACTACACCTGCACTGTACTCTAGTGTTATAGATGTAACTACACCTTGCACTGCCCTCTAGTGTTAGAGAAGGTAACTACACCTGCACTGTCCTCTGGTGTTATAGAAGGTAACTACATCATGCACTGCCCTCCAGTGTTATAGAAGGTAACTACACCATGCACTGCCCTCTAGTGGTATAGAAGGTAACTACAGCCTGCACTGCCCTCTAGTGTTAGAGAAGGTAACTACATCATGCACTGCCCTCCAGTGTTATAGAAGGTAACTACACCATGCACTGCCCTCTAGTGTTATAGAAGGTAACTACAGCCTGCACTGCCCTCTAGTGTTAGAGAAGGTAACTACACCTGCACTGTACTCTGGTGTTATAGAAGGTAACTACACCCTGCACTGCCCTCCAGTGTTATAGAAGGTAACTACACCTACACTGCCCTCTACTGTTAAGGTAAGTAACTACACCCTGCACTACCCTCTCGTGTTATAGAAGGTAACTACACCATGCACTGCCCTCTAGTGTTAGAGAAGGTAACTACACCTGCACTGTCCTCTGGTGTTATAGAAGGTAACTACACCATGCACTGCCCTCCAGTGTTATAGAAGGTAACTACACCATGCACTGCCCTCTAGTGTTAGAGAAGGTAACTACACCATGCACTGCCCTCCAGTGTTATAGAAGGTAACTACACCTACACTGCCCTCTAGTGTTATAGAAGGTAACTACACCCTGCACTGCCTTCTAGTGTTAGAGAAGGTAACTACACCTGCACTTCCCTATAGTGTTATAGAAGGTAACTACACCCTGCAATGCCCTCCTGTGTTATAGAAGGTAACTACACCTGCACTGACTGTCCTTAGGGTGTTATAGAAGGTAACTACACCCTGCACTGACCTCCTGTGTTATAGAAGGTAACTACACCCTGCAATGCCCTCCTGTGTTATAGAAGGTAACTACACCCTGCACTGATCTCCTGTGTTATAGAAGGTAACTACACCCTGCACGACCCTCTCGTGTTTAGGAAGGTAACTAGACCCTGCACTGCCCTATAGTTTTAGAGAAGGTAACTACACCTGCACTGTACTCTAGTGTTATAGATGTAACTACACCTTGCACTGCCCTCTAGTGTTAGAGAAGGTAACTACACCTGCACTGTCCTCTGGTGTTATAGAAGGTAACTACATCATGCACTGCCCTCCAGTGTTATAGAAGGTAACTACACCATGCACTGCCCTCTAGTGGTATAGAAGGTAACTACAGCCTGCACTGCCCTCTAGTGTTAGAGAAGGTAACTACATCATGCACTGCCCTCCAGTGTTATAGAAGGTAACTACACCATGCACTGCCCTCTAGTGTTATAGAAGGTAACTACAGCCTGCACTGCCCTCTAGTGTTAGAGAAGGTAACTACACCTGCACTGTACTCTGGTGTTATAGAAGGTAACTACACCCTGCACTGCCCTCCAGTGTTATAGAAGGTAACTACACCTACACTGCCCTCTACTGTTAAGGTAAGTAACTACACCCTGCACTACCCTCTCGTGTTATAGAAGGTAACTACACCCTGCACTGCCCTCTAGTGTTATAGAAGGTAACTACAGCCTGCACTGCCCTCTAGTGTTAGAGAAGGTAACTACATCATGCACTGCCCTCCAGTGTTATAGAAGGTAACTACACCATGCACTGCCCTCTAGTGTTATAGAAGGTAACTACAGCCTGCACTGCCCTCTAGTGTTAGAGAAGGTAACTACACCTGCACTGTACTCTGGTGTTATAGAAGGTAACTACACCTACACTGCCCTCTAGTGTTATAGAAGGCAACTACACCCTGCACTACCCTCTAGTGTTAAGGTAGGTAACTACACCCTGCACTACCCTCTAGTGTTAGAGAAGGTAACTACACCCTGCACTGCCCTCTAGTGTTAGAGAAGGTATCTACACCTGCACTGTCCTCTAGTGTTATAGAAGGTAACTACACCCTGCACTGCACTCTAGCGCTAGAGAAGGTAACTACACCTGCACTGTCCTCTAGTGTTATAGAAGGTAACTACACCATGCACTGCCCTCCAGTGTTATATAAGGTAACTACACCCTGCACTACCCTCTAGTGTTAAGGTAGGTAACTACACCCTGCACTACCCTCTAGAGTTATAGAAGGTAACTACACCCTGCATTGCCCCCCAGTGTTATAGAATGTAACTACACCTTGCACTGCCCTCTTCTATCTCAGACTTTAATCACATAATCGGTACTATATATGAGGAAATTAGTCCAGCTGTTAAAGAACATGTTCTTCCTTCTCTCCGATGTTGTTATTCCCAGTACTGGACACCAGGCAACCAATGATTGGTAGTGTCTGAAGTATTTATGAGAAGTATGTTACTGAGGGGACTGAGGGGACTGTTACAGAGAGGACTGTTACTGAGAGGACTGTTACTGAGAGGACTGTTACTGAGAGGACTGTTACTGAGGGGACTGTTACTGAGAGGACTGTTACTGAGGGGACTGTTACTGAGAGGACTGTTACTGAGAGGACTGTTACTGAGGGGACTGTTACTGAGGGGACTGTTACTGAGAGGACTGTTACTGAGGGGACTGTTACTGAGAGGACTGTTACTGAGAGGACTGTTACCGAGAGGACTGTTACTGAGAGGACTGTTACTGAGGGGACTGTTACTGAGAGGACTGTTACTGAGAGGACTGTTACCGAGAGGACTGTTACTGAGAGGACTGTTACTGAGAGGACTGTTACTGAGGGGACTGTTACTGAGAGGACTGTTACTGAGAGGACTGTTACTGAGGGGACTGTTACTGACAGGAATGTTACTGAGGGGACTGTTACTGAGGGGACTGTTACTGAGGGGACTGTTACCTAGAGGACTGTTACTGAGAGGACTGTTACTGAGAGGACTGTTACTGAGGGGACTGTTACTGAGAGGACTGTTACTGAGGGGACTGTTACTGAGAGGACTGTTACTGAGAGGACTGTTACAGAGAGGACTGTTACTGAGAGGACTGTTACTGAGGGGACTGTTACTGAGAGGACTGTTACTGAGGGGACTGTTACTGAGAGGACTGTTACTGAGGGGACTGTTACTGAGGGGACTGTTACTGAGGGGACTGTTACTGAGAGGACTGTTACTGAGAGGACTGTTACTGAGAGGACTGTTACTGAGAGGACTGTTACTGAGAGGACTGTTACAGAGAGGACTGTTACTGAGAGGACTGTTACTGAGGGGACTGTTACTGAGAGGACTGTTACTGAGGGGACTGTTACTGCCAGTGGGGACGTGTTACTGAGAGGACTGTTACTGAGGGGACTGTTACTGAGAGGACTGTTACTGAGGGGACTGTTACTGAGAGGACTGTTACTGAGAGGACTGTTACTGAGAGGACTGTTAGTGAGAGGACTGTTACTGAGGGGACTGTTACTGAGAGGACTGTTACTGAGGGGACTGTTACTGCCAGTGGGGACGTGTTACTGAGAGGACTGTTACTGAGAGGACTGTTACTGAGGGGACTGTTACTGAGGGGACTGTTTACCCAGAGGTGATCTGAGGTGGTTGAGTGGTGATTGACCCTCTGGGTAAACAGGTGATCTGAGGTGGTTGAGTGGTGATTGACCCTCTGGGTAAACAGGTGATCTGAGGTGGTTGAGTGGTGATTGACCCTCTGGGTAAACAGGTGATCTGAGGTCGTTGAGTGGTGATTGACCCTCTGTGTAAACAGGTGATCTGAGGTGGTTGAGTGGTGTCTGGCCCTCTGGGTAAACAGGTGATCTGAGGTGGTTGAGTGGTGATTGGCCCTCTGGGTAAACAGGTGATCTGAGGTGGTTGAGTGGTGAAGTGTTGTTCCTGGAGGTAGAAGTGTGTTAATTCATACACACTCTACCTTGTGGTGTGCCACACACACACACACACACACACTCAGCCACCTCCCTCTCTCACTGTCTGCCTCTACATGTTCTGTAATGATTAACTCCTTTGCTGCCTTCACGCTCTTCTCTTTCACTTCACAACGTCAACGTGCTTCTCATTCTGGACACGCAGGAACACACACAGGAAGACACGCAGGAACACACACAGGAAGAGACACAGGAAGAGACACAGGAACACACACAGGAAGAGACACAGGAAGAGACACAGGAAGAGACACAGGAAGAGACAGGAACACACACAGGAAGAGAC